>NW_028270146.1:104026848-104263353 GCF_037043375.1 Chiloscyllium plagiosum | reverse complement strand
CTCTCCTCCCCCTCCCCCTCACTCTCCCCCTCCCCCTCACTCTCTCCCCCTCCCCCCTCTCTCTCCCCTCCCCCCCTCTCCCCCTCCCCCTCACTCTCTCCCCTCCCCCCTCACTCTCTCCCCTCCCCCCCTCACTCCGCTCCCCCCTCACTCCGCTCCCCCCTCACTCTCTCCCCTCCCCCCCTCCCACTCTCTCCCCTCCCCCCTCACTCTCCTCCCTCACTCTCTCCCCCTCCCCTCACTCTCTCCCCCTCCCCCCTCACTCTCTCCCCCTCCCCCCTCCCCCCCTCACTCTCTCCCCTCCCCCCTCACTCTCTCCCCCTCCCCCCTCACTCCTCCTCCCCTCCCCCTCTCTCCCCACCCCCCCTCCTCTCTCCCCCTCCCCCTCACTCTCTCCCCTCCCCCTCCCCCCTCACTCTCTCCCCTCCCCCCTCCCCCCCTCACTCTCCCTCCCCCCTCCCCCCCTCACTCTCTCCCCTCCCCCCCCCTCACTCTCCCCCTCCCCCCCTCACTCTCTCCCCTCCCCCCCTCACTCTCTCCCCTCCCCCCCCTCACTCTCTCCCCTCCCCCCCCCCTCACTCTCTCCCCTCCCCCCCTCACTCTCTCCCCTCCCCCCCCCTCACTCTCTCCCCTCCCCCCCTCACTCTCTCCCCTCCCCCCTCACCTCTCCCCTCCCCCCCTCACTCTCTCCCCCTCCCCCCCCTCACCTCCTCTCTCCCCTCCCCCCCTCACTCCTCTCCCCTCCCCCCCTCACTCTCTCCCCTCCCCCCCCCTCACTCTCTCCCCTCCCCCCCCCTCACTCTCTCCCCCTCCCCCCCCTCACTCTCTCCCCTCCCCCCCTCACTCTCTCCCCCTCCCCCCCTCACTCTCTCCCCTCCCCCCCCTCACTCTCTCCCTCCCTCCCCCTCTCTCCCCTCCCCCTCCCCCCTCTCTCCCCTCTCCCCCTCCCCCTCCCTCTCTCCCCTCCCTCCCCTCCCTCCCTCCCTCCCCCTCACTCTCTCCCCTCCCCCTCACTCTCTCCGCTCCCCCCTCACTCCGCTCCCCCCCTCACTCCCCTCCCCCCCTCACTCTCTCCCCTCCCCCCTCACTCTCTCCCCTCCCCCCTCACTCCTCTCCCCTCCCCCCTCACTCCTCCCCCTCACTCTCTCCCCCCCTCACTCTCCCCCCTCCCCCCTCACTCTCCCCCCTCCCCCTCACTCTCCCCCCCTCCCCCCTCACTCTCCCCCTCCCCCCTCACTCTCTCCCCTCCCCCCCTCACTCTCCCCACCCCCCCCTCACTCTCTCCCCACCCCCTCACTCTCTCCCCACCCCCCCTCACTCTCTCCCCACCCCCCCTCCACCCACTCTCCCCTCCCCCCTCACTCCCTCCCCTCCCCCCTCACTCCCCTCCCCTCCCCCCTCACTCCCCTCCCCCCCTCACTCCCCTCCCCCTCACTCCGCTCCCCCCACTCTCTCCCCTCCCCCCTCACTCTCTCCTCCCCTCCCCCCCTCTCTCCCCTCCCCCCTCTCTCCCCTCCCACCCTCTCTCCCCTCCCCCCTCTCCCCCCTCTCTCCCCTCCCCCCTCTCTCCCCTCCCCCCCTCTCTCCCCTCCCCCTCTCTCCCCTCCTCCCTCTCTCCCCTCCCCCTCACTCTCTCCCCTCCCCCCTCACTCCCTCCCCCCTCACTCCCGCTCCCCCCTCACTCTCTCCCCCTCCCCCCCTCACTCTCCTCCCTCACTCTCTCCCCTCCCCCCTCACTCTCCCCCTCCCCCTCACTCTCTCCCCTCCCCCCTCACTCTCTCCCCTCACTCTCCCCCCTCCCCCTCACTCTCTCCCCTCCCCCCTCACTCCCTCCCCTCACTCTCCCCCCTCCCCCCCCCTCACTCTCTCCCCTCCCCCCCTCCTCACTCTCTCCCCTCCCCCCCCCTCCTCACTCTCTCCCCCTCCCCCCACCCTCCTCACTCTCTCCCCTCCCCCCCCTCCTCACTCTCTCCCCTCCCCCCCCTCCTCACTCTCTCCCCTCCCCCCCTCCTCACTCTCTCCCCTCCCCCCCCTCCTCACTCTCTCCCCTCCCCCCCCTCCTCACTCTCTCCCCTCCCCCCCCCTCACTCTCTCCCCCCTCCCCCCCCCCTCACTCTCTCCCCTCCCCCCCCTCACTCTCCTCCCCCTCCCCTCCCCTCCCCCTCACTCTCTCCCCCTCCCCCCCCCTCCTCACTCTCTCCCCTCCCCCCCCCTCCTCACTCTCTCCCCTCCCCCCCCCTCCTCACTCTCTCCCCTCCCCCCCCCCCCTCCTCACTCTCTCCCCTCCCCCCCCCCTCCTCACTCTCTCCCCTCCCCCCCCCCCCTCTCACTCTCTCCCCTCCCCCTCCCCCTCCTCACTCTCTCCCCTCCCCCCCCCCTCCTCACTCTCTCCCCTCCCCCCCCCTCCTCACTCTCTCCCCTCCCCCCCCCTCCTCACTCTCTCCCCTCCCCCCCCTCCTCACTCTCTCCCCTCCCCCCCCCTCCTCACTCTCTCCCCTCCCCCCCCCCTCACTCTCTCTCCCCTCCCCCCCCTCCTCACTCTCTCCCCTCCCCCCCCTCCTCACTCTCTCCCCTCCCCCCCCCCCCTCACTCTCTCCCCTCCCCCCCCCTCCTCACTCTCTCCCCTCCCCCCCCCCTCCTCACTCTCTCCCCTCCCCCCCCCCTCACTCTCTCCCCTCCCCCCCCCCCTCCTCACCTCTCCCCTCTCCCCCCCCCCCACTCTCTCCCCTCCCCCCCCCACTCTCTCCCCCTCCCCCCCCCCTCACTCTCTCCCCTCCCCCTCCCCCCTCCCCCCCCCTCCCTCACTCTCTCCCCTCCCCCCCCCCCCCCCCCCTCCTCACTCTCTCCCCTCCCCCCCTCACTCTCTCCCCCTCCCCCCCCTCACTCTCTCCACCCTCCCCCCCCCCCTACTCTCTCCCCTCCCCCCCCCTCACTCTCTCCCCTCCCTCCCCCCTCTCCCCTCCCTCCCCCCCCCCCTCTCTCCCCTCCCTCCCCCCCCCCTCTCTCCCCTCCCTCCCCCCCCCTCTCTCCCCTCCCTCCCCCCCCTCTCTCTCCCCTCCCTCCCCTCCCCTCTCCCCCTCCCTCCTCATCCCCCTCCCTCTCTCCCCTCCCCCCCCCCCCCCTCACTCTCTCCCCTCCCTCCCCCCCTCACTCTCTCCCCTCCCCCCCCTCACTCTCTCCCCTCCCTCCCCCCCCCTCCTCCCCTCCCTCCCCCCCCCCTCTCTCCCCTCCCTCCCCCCCCCTCTCCCCCTCCCTCCCCCCCCCCTCTCTCCCCCTCCCTCCCCCCCCCCACTCTCCCCTCTCTCCCCTCCCCCCCCTCACTCTCTCCCCTCCCCCCCCCCTCACTCTCTCCCCTCCCCCCCCCTCCTCACTCTCTCCCCTCCCCCCCCCCTCCTCACTCTCTCCCCTCCCCCCCCCCCCTCACTCCTCTCCTCCCCTCCCCCCCCCCCCCTCCTCACTCTCTCCCCCTCCCCCCCCCCTCCTCACTCTCTCCCCTCCCCCCCCCCTCACTCTCTCCCCTCCCCCCCCCCCTCCTCACTCTCTCCCCTCCCCCCCCCCCCACCCTCCACCTCCCCCCCCACCCACTCCCCTCCCCCCCCCTCACTCTCTCCCCCTCCCCCCCCCCCCCCTCCTCACTCTCTCCCCTCCCCCCCCCCCCCTCCTCACTCTCTCCCCTCCCCCCCTCACTCTCTCCCCTCCCCCCCCTCACTCTCTCCCCTCCCCCCCCCTCACTCTCCTCCCCTCCCTCCCCCCTCTCCCCTCCCTCCCCCCCCCCTCTCTCCCCTCCCTCCCCCCCCCCCTCTCTCCCCTCCCTCCCCCCCCCCCTCTCTCCCCTCCCTCCCCCCCCTCTCTCTCCCCTCCCTCCCCTCCCCTCTCCCCTCCCCTCTCCCCCACCCTCTCTCCCCTCCCCCCCCCCCCACACTCTCCCCTCCCCCCCCCCTCACTCTCTCCCCTCCCCCCCCTCACTCTCTCCCCTCCCTCCCCCCCCCTCTCTCCCTCCCCTCCCCCCCCCCTCTCTCCCCTCCCTCCCCCCCCCCTCTCTCCCCTCCCTCCCCCCCCCTCTCTCCCCTCCCCTCCCCCCCCCCTCTCTCCCCTCTCCTCCCCTCCCCCCCCTCACTCTCTCCCCTCCCCCCCCCCTCACTCTCTCCCCTCCCCCCCCTCCTCACTCTCTCCCCTCCCCCCCCCCTCCTCACTCTCTCCCCTCCCCCCCCCCCTCCTCACTCTCTCCCCTCCCCCCCCCCCCTCCTCACTCCCTCCCCTCCCCCCCCCCCCTCACTCTCTCCCCCCCCCCCCCCCTCACTCTCCTCCCCTCCCCCCCCCCACTCCCTCCCCTCCCCCCCCTCACTCTCTCCCCTCCCCCCCCCCCCCTCACTCTCTCCCCTCCCCCCCCCCCCTCCTCACTCTCTCCCCTCCCCCCCCTCACTCTCTCCCCTCCCCCCCCCTCACTCTCTCCCCTCCCCCCCCCTCACTCTCTCCCCTCCCTCCCCCCCCCCCTCTCCCCACCCTCCCCCCCCCCCTCTCTCCCCTCCCTCCCCCCCCCCCTCTCTCCCCTCCCTCCCCCCCCTCTCTCTCCCCTCCCTCCCCTCCCTCTCTCCCCTCCCTCTCTCCCCTCCCTCCCCCCCCTCTCTCTCCCCTCCCTCCCCTCCCTCTCTCCCCTCCCTCTCTCCCCTCCCTCCTCCCCTCCCCCCCCCTCACTCTCTCCCCTCCCTCCCCCCCCCTCTCTCCCCTCCCCCCCCCTCACTCTCTCCCCTCCCTCCCCCCCCCCTCTCTCCCCTCCCTCCCCCCCCCTCTCTCCCCCTCCCTCCCCCCCCCTCTCTCCCCTCCCTCCCCCCCCCCTCTCTCCCCTCTCTCCCCCTCCCCCCCCCTCACTCTCTCCCCTCCCCCCCCCTCACTCTCTCCCCTCCCCCCCCCTCACTCTCTCCCCTCCCCCCCCCCTCACTCTCTCCCCTCCCCCCCCCTCACTCTCTCCCCTCCCCCCCCCTCACTCTCTCCCCTCCCCCCCCCTCACTCTCTCCCCTCCCCCCTCACTCTCTCCCCTCCCCCCCCCCTCACTCTCTCCCCCCTCCCCTCCCCCCCTCACTCTCTCCCCTCCCCCCCCTCACTCTCTCCCCTCCCTCCCCCCCCCCTCTCTCCCCTCCCTCCCCCCCCCTCTCTCCCCTCCCTCCCCCCCCCTCCTCCTCTCCCCTCCCTCCCCCCCCCCTCTCCCCTCCCCTCCCCCCCCCTCTCTCCCCTCTCTCCCCTCCCCCCCCCTCACTCTCTCCCCTCCCCCCCCCCTCACTCTCTCCCCTCCCCCCCCCTCACTCTCTCCCCTCCCCCCCCCTCCTCACTCCTCCCCTCCCCCCCCCTCCTCACTCTCTCCCCTCCCCCCCCCCTCCTCACTCTCTCCCCTCCCCCCCCCCCTCCTCACTCTCTCCCCTCCCCCCCCCCCACACTCTCCCCCTCCCCCCCCCTCCTCACTCTCTCCCCTCCCCCCCCCACTCTCTCCCCTCCCCCCCTCACTCTCTCCCCTCCCCCCCCCCTCCTCACTCTCTCCCCCTCCCCCCCCCCCCCCTCCTCACTCTCTCCCCTCCCCCCCTCACCTCTCTCCCCTCCCCCCCCCTCACTCTCTCCCCTCCCCCCCCCCTCACTCTCTCCCCCTCCCTCCCCCCCCCCCTCTCCCCTCCCTCCCCCCCCCTCTCTCCCCTCCCTCCCCCCCCCCCTCTCCCCCTCCCTCCCCCCCCCCCTCTCTCCCCTCCCTCCCCCCCCTCTCTCTCCCCTCCCTCCCCTCCCTCTCTCCCCTCCCTCTCTCCCCTCCCTCTCTCCCCTCCCCCCCCCCCTCACTCTCTCCCCTCCCTCCCCCCCCTCTCTCCCCTCCCCCCCCTCACTCTCTCCCCTCCCTCCCCCCCCCTCTCTCCCCTCCCTCCCCCCCCCCTCTCTCCCCTCCCTCCCCCCCCCTCTCCTCCCTCCCTCCCCCCCCCTCTCTCCCCTCTCTCCCCTCCCCCCCCCCTCACTCTCTCCCCTCCCCCCCCCTCACTCTCTCCCCTCCCCCCCCCCCCTCACTCTCTCCCCTCCCCCCCCCCTCACTCTCTCCCCTCCCCCCCCCCTCACTCTCTCCCCTCCCCCCCCCCCTCACTCTCTCCCCTCCCCCCCCCCTCACTCTCTCCCCTCCCCCCCCCCTCACTCTCTCCCCTCCCCCCCCCCTCACTCTCCTCCCCTCCCCCCCCCCCCTCACTCTCTCCCCTCCCCCCTCACTCTCTCCCCTCCCCCCCCCCCCTCACTCTCTCCCCCTCCCCCCCCCCTCACTCTCTCCCCTCCCCCCCCCCCTCACCTCACTCTCTCCCCTCCCCCCCCCCCCTCACCTCACTCTCTCCCCTCCCCCCCCCTCACTCTCTCCCCTCCCCCCCCCTCACTCTCTCCCCTCCCCCCCCCTCACTCTCTCCCCTCCCCCCCCCCCTCACTCTCTCCCCTCCCCCCCCCTCACTCTCTCCCCTCCCCCCCCCCCTCACTCTCTCCCCTCCCCCCCCCTCACTCTCTCCCCTCCCCCCCCCTCACTCTCTCCCCTCCCCCCCCTCACTCTCTCCCCCTCCCCCCCCCCCTCACTCTCTCCCCTCCCCCCCCCCCTCACTCTCTCCCCTCCCCCCCCTCACTCCCTCCCCTCCCCCCCCCCTCACTCCCTCCCCTCCCCCCCCCTCACTCCCTCCCCTCCCCCCCCCTCACTCCCTCCCCTCCCCCCCCCCACTCTCTCCCCTCCCCCCTCACTCTCTCCCCTCCCCCCCCCCTCACTCTCTCCCCTCCCCCCCCCCCTCACTCTCTCCCCTCCCCCCCCCCCTCACTCTCTCCCCTCCCCCCCCCCCCCCTCACTCTCTCCCCTCCCCCCCCCTCACTCTCTCCCCTCCCCCCCCCTCACTCTCTCCCCTCCCCCCCCCTCACTCTCTCCCCTCCCCTCCCCCTCACTCTCTCCCCTCCCCCCTCACTCTCTCCCCTCCCCCCTCACTCTCTCCCCTCCCCCACACCTCTCTCCCTGTTTGTTGCCTTCCCCACATCTGCGCCTGTGCTATCAAGTCGGTCACATGCACCTGCTAGCCCCCTCTGGTTGGTCGCCGTTGCGCTGACTGACAGGCGTCCGAACCAATGGACCTTGGGCGCTTCGTGCTTTCGACCAATGGCAGTGTAGCGTAGGCGGGGGTGGCAGCTGCTGTGCGCAGGCGCAGAGCAAAGCCAGGTGAGGTTGCCGGCGGGGCCCAGGGAGAGAGAGAGCGAGAGTCACCGAGAGCCGGGGCTTAGCTCTGCAGCCACCTCTCCCGGGGGTCAGCAATCCGCGGAGCCGCCCGCTTCTTATGCGTCAAGTGCGGTTTGTGCCGAGTTGTGTGAGAGTTCCGCTGGGTCAAGGAGACGGAGTGTCATTTACAGCCCCCGGCTGAGGTAAGCTGTGTGTCCCCGGGGGGGGGACTGGGCTCGGACACAGGGGCTGGTCACCCCCCTCAGAGGGTCACCCCGGGCCGAGCACCACCCTCACTCAGCTTAAAGCCGTCTCTGCTCACAACTCGCGGTGTGTGTCTGCGCTCAGACATTGGTTACCTGCTTTGGATACCTCAGTCTGGACGCCCTTTGACCCCACCCTGGCACTTTGACCCCACTCTTGCACTTTGACCCCACTTTGGCCTCTCCTTCCCTGGCACTTTGACCCCCCCCCTTGGCCAACCTGGCACTTTGACCCCACCCTGGCACTTTGATGCCCCTTCCCTGGCCACCCCCTCACTTTGACCATCCTGGTGGTTGACCCCTCCCTGACCACTCTAGCAATTTGGCTCCTAGCTTGGCCACCCTACTCTTGTACTTTGATCCTCGGCTGAGGCCAGGAGAATATTTGGCCCCTAGCCCGGGTGGCCTGACTTTTGTACTCTGAATCTAACCTCGTGCCCTTAATGCTGGGACCCTGACTGTAACCTAGGCATCCTGCCTCTAACTGATCTGATGTGATCTAACCCTGAAAAGCCCATTTTATTGTTACAGTGCTGGATGTCATGTTAGGAGGCAGTGTTTTTTTTTGCCAGTTCTCTTCTGCCCAACCCCTTCCAAAATGATTATCTCTGCTGAGTAATGGATTCAAGTCTGTTAGCTACTCCAGTGATTCCACCAGTGTTGCTGTTGATCACTGGTGATCCCTTAAATATTGTTGGCTTGATCGGCCTAGGGTGGGTGTTCACAACCCGGACATTTCTCCATCAACAACATCCATAGTAATCCATTTGCAGTAATCAGCAGTAGCGTACCTGATTGTTACCCCAACCTTGAGGGCATTGAGACTAATTGCAGAGCCTTTGAAGTCTCCCTGACTGAGAGTTGACAGTGCAAACTGGAGACTAAACCTGTTCAGTCACTCGATGAATGCTTTGTGAGGCTGAAGTATAGTAAATGAATGGCAGAATAAGCCCAAGGGGTTGAACCAACTTGTGTATGTTTTGACTCCTGTATTGGTGTGTAATGAATATTTTCAAAAATATGTTTAAAATTGATCAGGCTGTGTTTGTCATCATTTTTAAAATTGTCTTTTCCTAAGTTAGTTTATCATGAAAGGAAGTAAATACCCTTGGGAGCATCTGTGAAATACTCATCAAATTAGGTTTAATTTAATTATGTTTAACCTTGTAATAATGTAAATATTGACTGCAACTGTGGGTTGCAGTGGCTTAACAATTGACAGAGGTTTAAAAATATTCAAGGATAAACAGTTGTGACTAGTGCAAACTAAACTTGTGAATTTTGATTTATCAGTGTTCCCTTTGGGATGGAGATTGTTTACATTTTAAACTAAAAACAGATGTTTTTATTTCATCTTCCTCTTTTTAAATATAGCACATTTTTATTCTCAGCTGGTTGTCAGATCTGTAAATATCATGTAAACGTAGAGTCTTCCTGTTCGTCGTGAAACTCTGGTAGTTATGGTTGTTGTTATTATTGTTGTTATTATTATTATTATTATTATTATTATTATGTTGTATTTCAATCCAAAGCGCTCTCAAAATGATAAATTAAAAAAAAGAAACTGCAGACCAAAAGAGGACAAGTATAATTTCCAGATGAGTATAATTTACAATGAAGAACAAACTCTGTTTATGTGCAGATTAGGTGAATTGGCCATTCTAAATTGCCCATGGTTTTCAGGGATGTGTACTATGTTAGGTGCATTAGTCAGGGTAAATGTAGACAAATAGGGTAGAGGAATGGGTCTGGGTGGACACTCTTGGGAGGGTCTGTGTGGACCTGTTGGGCCAAATGGCCTGTTTCCACACTGTAGGGATTCTATGTGTCTGCACCTTTTATGTTGGGTTTTAACATAAATCTCCTGTTGCATCTATAAACTGCAGAATGCTCAGGAATAAATTGTAGCCCTACTTTTTGCCAGTCGGGTGAACTTCTGAATGTAACGTCAAACTCTTAATACTTTTGATCTTTTTGGTGAACCCAGTGAGTATGCTTAACAAAGTAATCCTGATTTTGGAAATTTGAAGGTCAGCACCCTTTGACTTGTTTAATAATTCAATCTGATATTAGCCTTTGATCCATTGTGCAGGAAATGGTGCTTTAAGTTTTGTTACTTATTTACAGTCCATGTTACAGTTATGAATAATGAGAAAAGCTGTACTAAGTGAGTGCGGAGGTGGAGGCAGGTTGATATTCTAACTGTTCTTAAAAAAAAAAGTGGAAGTAGGCAGATCTGAATTTCGATTCTTCTTATTTGTCCTGAGTTAACAGGGTCAAGAGCAATGAAAAGCTTGTGGTCATTAATTGTAAAAGTCCAGGTTAATAAAGGAAAAATCAATATGAACTATGAGCAGAGGTAGGCCATTCAGCCCTTCGAGCCTTCTTATGTTTCAATAAGGTCTTTGCTGACCTGGTTGTGTTTGGAATTTCACATCCCCTGGTAAACCTTGGTAACCTTTTGATATTGTTGCCTCACAATAAACTATCTACTTCTGCCTTAAAAATGTTCAGTGACACTGCGTTTTGAGGCGCAGAGTTCCAAAGTCACACACACCCTCTGAGTTTCTCCTTAATAAACCGCCTGGGAAGTTTTCAGGCAGTTGAAACTTGGATTAGCCTTGGCTGCGATGCTTCCATGGTGTAATAGTCTCAGGGTGTTAACTGTCGAAGTACAATGGAGGGAGTTACCAGAGAGTGATTAAGATTTTGCAGAACTATAGCCTTCTGAAGGAGTTGATATATTTGAGGGAAGGTGAGGAAAAAACATATTTATCAATGCAAGTGGGAAGCTTGGAAATGAAGGTTGTTTGAGTCTAGGATTCATGTGTTTTGATACTGGATGAATTGTTTCTGTTTGTAAAGCTCACTATTCATTCAGTATGTGTTGAAGGTGGAAATTTAGTGCAGAGAGAGGAATCTAAATATGATCTGTCAGTGTGTTTGCAGTGACATTGCAGTTAATATATTGACTATTTGTGATTCTGAAATGTCGTTAGATAATTTTGAGTCAGTTTCAGAGAAATCCAGTAAGTCCTTTTCACTGCTTGTTTCTAACACACTTGCTGCTATGACTTTTCCATTGGCTTAATGAGTAAGTACACATCCTACTGCAGTGTTTAGCGATACAAGCAGGCAGCTCAAGAATTGATGTCCAGTCAGTTTTGATCCCGGCCAATTATATTAAGATTCCGTGTAGCCAAGAGCATTGATTTTAACAACAGGAAGCCACTTGCTGCTTGGGCTGTCATTAAATTAATAAAGAAGCAGAACTGAGCATTCTGGTCTATGAAGCTCGTTGAGTGGTATATTTATCTGCCTCTAAGGCTACATTAAGAGACCAAGTTGATTCAAATTGGTATAGGTGTCTTTGAGAAAATTTCAAATCTAAATTTCACTGTTATGGCTTTGGTCGTGGAGGTGTTATGCTGTAGTGGGTAGTGTACTATCTCTGAGCCAGAAGCTCCCAATTTAAATCCTGCTGCAGCACTTGATGCACGAGGAAGGTGCATTCATAATAGGGCAAAGCAAACAGGCTAAGCAAAGACATGCCAGAGAATTCCTAAAGGCCTGGCACTCCAACCACAATGCCATAAACAAACACACAGATCTAGATACCATCTATCAACTCCTCAGAAAACGAACAGGAAATGACATCACCACAAACCCCAGGAACCCCATCCAGGGCAAACCTATAAATAGAAAGCAGGAGACAACAGCTTCGCTTCACTTGGAGGTCACCACTGATGATGTTACCTAGGCAGGTAATGAAACGGCTGGATATCAAACCTACAGCTCAGCGAGCAAACCTACACCCTAAAGGGCAAAGCAGGTTAAGTGTCAACTTGTAACTCCTACCACCACATGGTAATGGCAGGCTGGAAGAGTGAGCAAATGTCCTGGTCAGTCATGGAGCCAGTGACCATTGAAAATGGCAGATTACAACATGAATATGTGAAACGTCAGCAATCTGTTTCTGGAGGGACTGGTTTGGCTTGATTGATTTGATAGCTATTATGGATCAGATACATGCCACCAGGTTTGATCCTGTTTCTGGCGAAGATGGATTAGGTCTTGATTTGGGAATGGGGTGAGGACAAAAGAGAGAGAGGCAAGATGCTAATATTGGAGCCAATTATGGTTGACTAGTTTTTAAAAAAAATATTTTTATAGTGAACATGCCAAGTGGTTAACGTAGAATATAAATAATCCTGTTTATCATGGTCAATTAAGTTATGTTCTGATGTAATTTAACGCCAAGGCAGGAAATTAGGAACATATGAAATTTCATGAAAAAGCCTATGGTTTTTGTAATTGGCTTTAAGAAAGCTTGAAAATAACTTTTCAGAATTTACATTAGTATTGAAGGGGTTAATTTATTTTGGATAACAAGAAATATTCATCCATATCATGACGTCCCTTGACCTGGAAGCAATAATTTGGATCAGAGTGGTGCTGGAAAAGCACAGCAGGTCAGGCAGCAACCGAGGAGCAGGAAAATCGACGTTTCGGGCAAAAGCCCTTCATCAGGAATAATAAAGGGCTTTTGCCCGAAACATCGATTATTCCTGCTCCTCGGATGCTGCCTGACCTGCTGTGCTTTTTCAGCACCACTCTAATCTAAACTCTGGTCTCCAGCATCTGCAGTCCTCACTTTTGCCTGGAAGCAATAATGTCAGGAACAAAATTAAGAAAGAAGCCACATTCAGGGTGACAAAGTAAACTTGATTTTATGGAATTGTCCGTAATGTTACAATTGTCTCCCTATATCCCTACCTCTCAGGGATGTTGTGTACCCAGATTTTTCAGGCAGCTGTTGGGAAATTACCCATGGCTCTTTGTGCAGATGCACCTTTGGAGGGGGCAGTGATTCTGGATATCTTCCAAGCCTACTTTTCGAAAACTGTTATCCTTGTCTTCTCTTTCTTCAGGGTCTAAGTCTCCCATCTTCAGAACCCAAACTTCTCACAAGGCGAGATTGTTGGATGTTTTTTTCAGCTTAATACCTTTGACCACCAGAGGCTGCCATCTCACTAGCCAGTCCTCTTACTTTGACTTCATTCTTGGGTATAGCAGAAAGTATGCGTGCGTATACCTTTTGTTTAAATTAGATTCCCTACAGTGTGGAAACAGGCCCTTCGGCCCAACAAGTCCACACTGACTCTCCAAAGAGTAACCCACCCAGACCCATTCCCCTATCCTACCCTAACACACCTAACAGTATGGGCAATTTAGCCTAGCCAATTCACCTGACCTGCACATCTTTGGATTGTGGGAGGACACTCACGCAGACACGGGGAGCAGGAAAAATTGACGTTTCGGGCAAAAGCCCTTCATTATTCCTGATGAATATGCAAACTCCAGGCTGACGGTCGCCCGAGGTGGGAATTGAACCCGGGTCCCTGGCGCTGTGAGGCAGCAGTGCTAACCTCTGAGGCTCCCAAGCACTGAGCATGTCACCTAGACAGGGACGAAACATCTGCAACACAAATTCCCAGCTCAGCGAACAGAACCACAACAAGTATGTACCTGTCAGGCAGGGAGGAAGTGGTCAAGCAAGGGAGCCATGGTTTAGTAAAGAAGTTGAATCTCATCAAGAGGAAGAAGGCGGCTTATATTAAGTTGAGGCGTGAAGGCTCAGCGAGGATGTTTGAGAATTACACGTTAGCCAGGAAGGACCTACAGAGAGAGCTAAGAGGAGCCAGGAGGGGACATGAGAAGTCTTTGGCAGGTAGGATCAAGGAAAACCCTAAAGCTTTCTGTAGGTATGTCAGGAATAAAAGAATGATTAGGGTAAGATTAGGGCCAATCAAGGCCTGTAGTGGGAAGTTGTGAGTGGACTCCCAGGAGATAGGAGAAGAGCTAAATTAATATTTTTCGTCAGTATTCACACAGAAAAAAGGCAATGTTGTCGAGGAGAATACTGAGATACAGGCTACTAGACTAAACCGAATTGAGGTTCATGAGGAGGTGTTCGCAATTCTGGAAAGTGTGAAAGTAGCGAAGTCCCCTGAGCCGGATGGAATTTATCCTAGGGTTCTCTGGGAAGCCAGGGAAGAGATTGCAGAGTCTTTGGCTTTGATCTTTATGTTGTCGTTGTCTATAGGAATAGTGTCAGAAGACTGGAGGATAGCAAATGTCCCCTTGTTCAAGAAGGGGAGTAGAGACAACCCTGGTAATTATAGACCTGTGAGCTTTACTTCTGTTGTGGGTTAAGGATTATAAGGGAGAGGATTACAATCATACAGAAAGGAATAAGTTGATTAGGGATGGTCAACCCAGTTTTGTGAAGAGTAGGTCATACCTCACAAACCTTATTGAGTTCTTTGAGAAGGTGACCAAACAGATGGATGAGGGTAAAGCGGTTGATGTGGTAAAATTTATAGAAAATTTTATAAAATTTATAAAATTATAGAAAATACGGTGGCATGGGATTGAGGGTGATTTAGTGGTTTGGATCAGAAATTGGTTAAATTAGATTAGATTCCCTACAGTGTGGAAACAGGCCCTTCGGCCCAACAAGTCCACACCGACCGTCCGAGAAGTAACCCACCCCCCTCTGATTAATGCACCTAACACTGTGGGCAATTTAGCCTGACAAATTAATCTGACCTGCACATCTTTGGATTGTGGGAGGAAACCCACGCAGACACGGGGAGAATGTGCAAACTCGACACAGACAGTCGCCCGAGGCTGGAATCGAACCTGGGTCCCTGGTACTGTGAGGCAGCAGTGCTAACAACTGAGCCACTGTGCCACCCCAAAGTAATCTGAACATTCATAACTACATACTTATTGTAGAAATAGATTGTCTTGAAACTGTAATCAGGGTTTAAAAGAAAAGAAGTCAATTTGGAAAAAAATTCAAGGTTTGTATTTTACATGAAACTGCAGAATTGTGGTTAAAAACCCACTTGGTTTACTAGTTTCCTTTAGGGGCGTCCTTGCATGTGGCTAACATGTCACTCTAGACCCAGTGTAAAAGCTTTTGACCCATGACTGCCTTCTGAAATGGCTTAGTAAGTCACTGAGCTGTGTCTAACTGCTACAATAAAGTCTACTGAGAATAAATTTGTCAGATATCTCCGCATTGCATTAGACACTGAACACAAGAAAGTTCGCTGAAAGAAGACAGAAGGTGGTGGTTGGTGGGAAATGCTCATCCTGGAGTTCGGTTACTAGTGGTGTACCGCAATAATCTGTTATGGGGACACTGCTGTTTGTCATATTTATAAATGACCTGGATGAGGGGGTAGAAGGATGGGTCAGTAAGTTTACAGATGACACTAAGATTGGTGGAGTTGTATAGTGTGGAAGGATGTTGCAGGTTACAGAGAGACATAGAGAAGCTGCAGTGCTGGGCTGTGGGGCGGCAAATGGAGTTTAATGTGGAAAAGTGTGAGATGATTCACTTTGGAAGGAGTAACAGGAATACAGAGTACCAGGCTAATGGTAGGATTCTTGGTAGTGTGGATGAGCAGAGAGATCTCGGTGTCCATGTACATAGATCCCTGAAAGTTGTCACCCAGGTTGATAGGGTTGTTAAGATGGCATTTGGTGTGTTAGCTTTTATTGGTCTAGGGATTGAGTTTCAGTGCCATGAGGTCTGTTTAAAACTCTGGTGCGACCACACTTGGAATATTGCGTACCGTTCTGGTAGCCGCATTATCAGAAGGATATGGAAAAACTGGAAAGGGTTCAGAGAAGATTTACCAGATGTTGCATGGTATGGAGGGAAGGTCTTCTGAGGAAAGGCTGAGGGATTTGAGGCTGTTTTCATGAGAGAAGGTTGAGAGGTGACTTATTTGAGATATAAAAGATGATCAGAGGGTTAGATAGGGTGGACAGTGCGAGCCTTTTTCTTTGGATGGTGATGGGTAGCACAAGGGGACATCGCTTTAAATTGAGGGGTGATAGATAGGACAGCCGCAAGTGAACTTGAAAAACCCTCTGCAGACAACAAACAAAACAAGCGTCATTTACAAAATACCTTGCAATAACTGTAACAAACACTACATTGGAAATACAGGCAGAAATCTAACCACCAGGATACATGAATGTCAACTAGCCACAAAAAGAGATGACCCTCTCTCACTCGTATGCTTACATACGGATGAGGAAGGGCATCTCTTTGACTGGGACAACACATCCATCCTAGGACAAACCAAACAGAGACACACGTGAGAATTCTTAGAAGCGTGACACTCCAACCAGAACTCTATCAACAAACACATTGACTTGGATCCCATTTACCACTCCCTGAGAAAAATAACAGGAAATGGCATCACCACAGGAAATGACATCACCAATCCAAGGAAACCTAAACACACAAATAGAAAGCGGGCCATGCAACCAGCACTTCATATGGAGGCTCATGCTTATCTAGAATGGTAACAAAATGTTTGAAAATGAACCTTCCAGCTCAGCAAGCAAAACTATATCCAGAATATAGGACAGATGCCAGAGGTAGTTTCTTTCCTCAAAGTAGTAAGCATGGAATGCCCTTCCTGCAACAGTTGTAGATGTGCCAACTATAAGGGTATTTAAATGGTCATTGGATAAATATATGGATGAAAGTAGAATAGTGTAGGTTAGATAGGCTTTAGATTAGTTTCACAGGTTGGCGCAACATCATGGGCCGAAGTGCCCGTACTGCGTTCAATTTTCTATGCTACTCAAGTAATATTATGTGGTGAATGAATGAATTTGCTTTATTGTCGCATGCATTCCCTAAGTACAGTAATGTTACTTTGGTCAGGTTGAGGAAGAAAAAGTGAGTCAGTATGGGTGTTTTTTTTTTAATTATTGCTAGCTTAGCAGCTTATATGAGTCTGCATGTTAGTGATATCAGATTTTAAGTTTATGTGAGGAGCAGGCAAAGTATGCTGGAACTGTATCAGACATTGTTTAGGCGAAAGAGAGAGTATTGTGTGTAGTTTCTATAATTCACATTATAGAAGGGATGTCTTGGCACTGGAGAGGATCCGTGGAGATTTTCACATTTCCTGGGCTGGAGAGTTTCAGTTATGAAAGATAGATTGGGCAGACTAGTGTTGTTTTCCTTAGAGCAAAGGAGATTGAGAAGGAATATGATTGCGATGTATAAAATTATGAGGAGTGTGGATTTTAGGTAAGGGCCAAAAAAGTTTGTTTTTCATCCAGAGGATGGTGAGAATCACTGCCTGTGAGGGTGGTAAAGACAGAGACCCTCATGATGTTTGTGATATTTACATATGCACTTGTGATGCCAAGGCATACAAGGCTATGGGCCAAGTGTTAGCAAATGGGATCCGAATAATTAGGTGGTTTTGACCGGTACAGATGTGATGGGCTCGAAGGAGCAAATTACTGCAGATGCTGGCATCTGTCCTGAAAGCCAAAATGCTGGAAATCACAGTGAGTTAGCCAGCATCCATGGAGAGAGAGCAAGCTAATGTTTTGAGTCTAGATGACTCTTCATCAGAGGTGAAAGGCTTTTTTTTTCTGACCTGTAGATCTCTGAATTTCTGCTTATTGATTGTGAGTGGCATTTGAAATGACAGAACTTGGGATGCTTTGCCTACTCCAAAACAGAGTTGTGGCAAGTATTGCCAGAGGCCTGAAGTTATTGAAGTAGAAAGCTACTTCAGAAAAGATTCCGCATTTCTGAAAAGTTGCTGTTAAAATCTCGTTTCATTTTTCGTGGTGTTTCTGAGTCCAGTGCTTTGGCCCCAGAAGCACAGACCATTCTTCTGTAACTTGTAAATTTTATGCATTTTAAGCTGTGTCTGACTAATTGAGAATTGATTTGTGAGATCCCTGTGGGGTTCTACTCTAAATTAAAGCAGTTATTTAAATTTGTAATTTTTGAAGACTCAGATGCTGAGTCTTCAAACCTTGCAGAGTTTTTTTTTCCAGCATTTTGATTTTACTTAAAATCTTCAGTATCTGCAATGTTTTGCTTTCATTTGAATATAAGCAAGCGGTGTAACCATGAAGTGCTCAATTCTGAACCTCGTTGTAAACTACTTTTCATAATGTGCACTTGTAAATTGGTCAGGAGCAGGAATTCCTGGCTTTTGTATTTCTGTTCCGGAGCAGTGATGACTGTAAATGACTGGATTCCATTTTGAATAAATGTTGGCATGTTTAGCAAGACCGGGGCAACGATTTTTACTCTGTAGACAGTGAAATATAAGATAGATGCTCACCACTTGTCTCAAGACCAATGCCTTAGTTATCTGTTGAGGCAAATTTTCCAACATACTCTTGATTCGATTCTCTGCAAACTTGACATCTTCCAGAATTCTGTTGGTCATTTCTTAATCTGCAGCAAGTCTCTTCACCCAGTGTTCCCTGGCCTCTATTGGCTACATGTGAAGCAAGATTTAAAATTCTCATCCTTGTTTTCAGATTCTTCCATGGCCTCACTCCTCTCTGTTTCTGTAATCTCCTTCAGCCCAACAACCATCTGAGATCTCTGAGCTTCTCCATTTCTGGCCTCTTATGCTTTCTCAATGTTAATTTCCATATTAGTGGTGGTAGTGCCTTCAGCTGCCTGAACTCTTAAGATCTGGAATTGTCTGTGAGCGTTTTTGTTCCCCTCTCATTTTCCTTCTTTACACTCTTTACAAACTTTTGGTTATCTGCCTTGTTATTTCCCTACCTGACTTATTTTCTTGCCCAGTTCCATATAAATCACAATGGGAAAACCTATTACCTTCAGAGTGCTATTTAAGCCTGAATTGGTGTCCAAATCTGATCACAGTTTTGCAGATTGGCCAAGGCTCTATCTGACTACAGCCTAACTTTGTCATATTTCAATTTCAAAGTCCTTTAGGTAAAGGCCAATACTTTAGGAGTGTTTAGGCTTATTTGTGTTCTGCGTACAGTTTTTAAGTGGTTTTTGATCTTTTGGCTAACTGTGGCTCCATTGAGGTGGTCTGGGCCAGCGTTGTGCTGTAAATGTAAATTATGACTTTGTATACCTGCTGTGGAGCCTCTGGCATCTCACCTCAATGGCTGCTGTTCTGTTAATTTTGCCAAGATATTAAACCACAGATTCTGAAGCTTTACTTTAAAGCTTATTGAAAAGACATCTGATTTTGTGGCTGTGATTTGTGGTGGTCATGGGGAAATTGGTGGTTTTGTGATTTGATCAACTCTAGAAACAGTGCAAAGCAGGTTTTGACTTGCACAATAATTTTAAAATATGTCCCTAATTGTATGATGAGGTTTTAGAAATTAAGAGGGCAAGTGACCTGAGTGCCGAGGAATGAAAACTGTGACCACCTTGCACATATCATGGTGCCTTGTATTCAAATCATTAAGTTTTCCTGTAAATGGTGACTGCCTTGTGAAATACTTGATTGGTTGTAGATCATTTTGGAACACAAAGAAGCTGCAGGTATGATCCCAGCTGATGTTAAATGAGATCCCAAAATGAAACACACCACAGGTTTAATTTTATCAGTTTGATAAATGGTGATCTGACACTGAATATATTCACACAAAGCTGCTAAGATTCTTTTAACAAAATAACATAAATATAACAAAAAGGTAAATTAAAAGCTATAAGACAATGTAGAAAGGTGCTAATATAAACTACAAAATAAAATTAGCCATTTTCTCAGCAATATTCTTTGCAGACACTCAATCCCAGTGAAGTGCCAGTCCTATTTTCTTTCTTTTTCATTTCTATTAGCCTGGAGTTGTCTTTTCAGCTGTGATAGCCAGAGAACTTTGCACAAACCTTTACGGCCAGGAGACTCACATGGACTTTTGAAGCTAAAAAATGTTGCCTTTCTGTTGTGACTTTTCTTGGTCTGAACTAAACCTTCTGTTGACTTCTGACTATCTGTTTCTTTGGTAAATCAGAGAAATTTGACTTTCTAAATGCTTGTTCAATTAATTCCCCACTTAGCTGATCAAGTTATTTTCACTTTAGTCACATACTTTCCTGGAAATTGTTATTGCTTACTTAAAGTATTCCAAAATATTTAAGGTAATTACCTGCTTTTGCTCTATACTTGCTGTAATATCTGGCTAGATGAAGTTTGGTGGAGCCAAATTGATGACTGTGTATAGTTTGCTTCCTCCTCCCTTTTCTGATGTCATCTTGTGTCTGACCAAAGAAATTTATAATTGTTCATGCAATCTAATTTGTCATCATTTGTGTCTGTGATCCTGCAAAACTTTAAGATAAATCTGAAGTACTTTGCATGCGGAGACCATGCAGGGATGTTCCTGCCTTGACTTTCTACCAAGCAGAAGTTGGATTTGCATCTGATCAAAATGACCAGTTTTGTCTCCCTTTTGTTACTTCACTGGTAGTTATGCCTTTCCATGTATCTGTTTAAAAGACTGCACATCATACAAGTTTAATGAAACATTTAAAATTCTATATTGTTATAAAACATAACTTGCTGCCTTTATTTTGTCAGTAACAGCATAATGGGTTCTTGAAGTTGTAATATGTTATGTCAAGTTTTTTATGTATTTGAGTAACATGAATCAGATTTATATGTTTACTTGTCACAATCTTATATTCTATATGTGCTTTCAATGTTGTAGAGTCGTAATGATGCACAGCGTGGAAACAGACCTTTTGGTCTGACTCGTCCATGTCCACCATAGTCCCACTTGCTAGCACTTTGCCTATATACCTGTAACCCTTGCTATTCTTATACCTATCCAAGTACCTTTTAAAGGTTGTATTTGTACCAACCTCCACCACTTCCTGTGGCAGCTCATCCCATACACACACCACCCTCTATATGAAGAAGTTGCCCTTTTAGGTCCCTTTTAAATCTTTCTCGTCTCACCGTCAACCTATGTCTCCCTAGTTCTGGACTCCCCCACCCCACGGAAGAGACTTTATCTATTTATCATATCCATGCCCCTTTTGATCTTATATTCCAAAGTTGGCCTAACCAATGTCCCGTACAGCTGCAACATGACCTCCTTGTCCAACAACACTCCCTATGACTTTGCCATTAAGTGCATAAGTCCTGCTGTGATTTGCCTTTCAAAAATTCAATGCCTCACATTTATCTAAATTAAATTCCATCTGCCACTCCATGACCCATTGGCCCATCTGGTTAAGATCCCTTTGTACTCTGAGGTAACCTTCTTCATCGTCCACTACACCTCCAATTTTGGTGCCATCTGCCAACTTACTAACTATACCAGTGACTATTGATGATACAAATATCTCAGCAAGGGGCCCAACAATCACCTCCCTAGCCTCCCTAGTTCTAGGGTGCACCTGATCAGGACCGAGGGATGTATCCACCTTTGAGTTTTAAACACCCAGCACCTCTGTAATATGGGCATTTTTCAAGATGTCACCATCTATTTCTCCACATTCTTTATCTTCCATGTCCTTCTCCACAGTCAACACTGATGCAAAATACTTGTTTAGTATTTCCCCATCTCCTGTGGTGTTGTGAATTGCATTTTGATTTTGAAATTCATATCTTTGTTTTCAAGGCATGTCATGGCCACTCCCATCTCTATCTTTGTTATTCCCTCCAGCTTCAGCTTCATAACTCTCTGTATCTGCAGCATTCTAAATGTGGTGTTTTGTGCAGCACAGTTTCACTGGTACTACCATGCATGGCTGTGCCTTCAGCTGTGTTGGCCTCAAGTTCTTGAATAGGCTGCTCACACCTCAGCTTCACTACCTTGCTTTCCTTATTTCAGACATCCTTCACGCCCACCTCTTTGACTAGATTTTATGATTGGTGTCATCTGTTTTATGGTGCTGTTGTGTACTTGGGTGACTTTGGGATGTTTCATTGCATTGAAGACACAATGTAAATCTAAATTGTTGTCGCATATTTGGCATGCGAGAAGTGAATGTTTTGTTTCTTATTCATTGATGGAATGTGGCACCTGCTGTCTGGGACAGCATTTAAATCCAATTCCTCATTGCCCTTAATGGTGAGCTGCCGCCTTGAACCACTGCAGTAGGTCGTCCCATAATGTCATTAGGGAAGGAATTCCAGGATTTTGATCCAGTGATACTGAAGGCATGGTGATCTATTTCCAAAACTATTTCCAGGGATGGTGAATAGATTGGATAGGATGATTATGGTGTTCCCATGTACTTGCTGTTGTCCTCCTTCCAGATGGTGGACGTCATGGGTTTGGAAGGTTCTGTCTAACGAACCTTGGTGAATTTCTGACACTTCAGGGAAAACAGCCCCAGCCTATTTAGCCTCTCCCTGTAGCCAAACCTTCCAACTCTGGCAACATCCTAGTAAATCTTTTCTGAACCCTTTCAAGTTTAATGACATTCTTCCTATGGGAGGGAGACAAGAATTGCGTGTCATATTCCAAAATTGGCCTAACCAAAGTCCAGGTTATTCCATCGCACTCCTGACTTGTACCTTATAGATTGTGCACAGACTTTGAGAATCGGGATGTTAGCTACTTGCTGCAGGATTCCTAGCTGTTGACCTACTCTTGTAGCCACTGTATCTTGTCCACTTTAATAAAATTTGTGTGTCACGTGAAATAGTTTGTTTTCTTGTTCCTTTTTAATCTAAAAATTGTAATGACGAAAGTCCAATTGTGAAGGTGAGGAATTGCAACCTGACCTGCCATATCTTAGTTTATTTTTCTTTCAGTTATTAGTGGTTAAATCGGAATTTCATTTTTTTTCAGCATTTTCACAAGAGAATGCTTTTATGGTTCAATCATTATGGCCTTTAAACATTTCATTAGTTTGTAACGGGATGTGTTTTTGGTGTAATTAACAGTTGTGATGAAGGTTTGAAGTTTTTTTTGAGAGGGCAAAACTTTGATTTTTATCTCTGTCTTATACTATAAATCTAAGTTTAGGTTTAGGTTTCTTAATCATGGCAAAAGTAGAGTCTTGTGCCATATCAACACCAAACAGTGAGGTCAGTTTTTTCAGAGAAATAATCAATCAGTCATTTTGAATAGATTTGGATTCAAATACCTTAAATGTGTAAAGGTGTGAGTTTTTGTTACAGCCATGAAACCTTGGCTGTACATTATTGTTGGGAAGAGGAAAACTGCTGAATGCAAGATTGTTTTGGCAATTTGATGTCTGAAAAAATCTGGAAAATCTAGGGACAACAATTTAACATTTCTAAGGAGTGTACCTCTAAGATGTATGCTAATTTATGCGTCAATTTTTTAACAATATTGAGCTATAAAATTTGTATTCTGTGCCTGTACTTTTATATAAAAACATTTTACATAATCTTTGGAGGTAGTGAGATTGTATTTTTCACGAATATTTCAGCACAATTGTTTTTAAAAATAATAACATTGTAATAGCTCTAGCAGTGTTTTATAGAATATAGACATCAGCCTTGGCTCAACAGTAGAACTTGTACCTCTTCAGTCACTACATGCTTAGAGTTTTTATTTCAAACTTTGGGACTGCTCGTGACTGGACATTGTCAGCAGGCCCTTTGTGCAATTTTATTCATTTTGCTAGCCTGAACCTTTCCTCAATTTCTGGCTTTTTGACAGCTTCTGACTGTATCTTTTGTAGGCCCATTTGTTTTTAAAAATTTGTTCACAGGATTGGACTGGCATTGGCTGTTCCAATTACATGTCTTGTAGATGATGGGCAGTCTTTGGGGAGTTAGGAGCTGGATTTGTAGCCTTTGAACTGCTTTTGTAGCCAGGAATTTAAAAGAAACTGATGCTTGTGTTGAGGGGTGTGTGTGGTGAGGTTGGCTTAGGTTCTGACCTGGTTGGGGATGAGGGTGTGATCCGGTTGGGTCTGCTGGCAATCGGTGAAAGGTTGCAGAATGGTTCAGCGGTGAAGATGGTCAAGCTGATGAATGTGCTGGGAGTGGGGGGCAGTGGGAGTTTGGTCAGTGTGGGAAATAAAGGTTTGGCACTCACTTGTAGGGGTGTTGCCAGAATTGTAAGCCAAGCATATATTTTAATCCCACTAACCGAGGTAAGTGAGTTCGAAGTCTCAGCTGAAGACATTTTTTTGGAGAGTTCCCTTTGGAGGTGTTGACATCAGGAGCACTTCTGTAGAAGTAAGTCAGCCAGGATCTGTGAGCAGTCCCACAGTGCACCTTTCAGAGTATATTAGTGCTCCATCCATCTTCCCATCTGGACCAGTGTAATCGTGTAGAGAATCTTGTTTGTCCATTGAAAAGCAAGATTATTGCCTTCATTCAGATCATGGATACGTATGAGACGCAGAAATGCAAAAGAGTCTGCGCACTCAAGGAATGGCTGTTCAGAAACAAAGGACACTGATATTGGATACTATGTTGATGTTCTTAAGTCAGAGCTACATACAGTACCGTTTCTGGGTTAATTTGTGATGAGTGACAGACAATTGACTATAAAATGTTGGCAATTCATTCTGAAGATCCTTTAACAAATAGGAAAAATGAGTCATTCACATTTAAGTTGATGTGTTGTTCAGTTTGTGTGTGAATGTTTGGTATTGTTAATTTTGAACTGTGATAAACCTTAACAATGTATCAGGGGTGATTTGCTTTGAACACTTGAATTGCTTAGAGAGAACATTTTGAAGTTTATAATAGCAAAGTGGGGCCACAAGGTGGATTAAAAGATGCATGCTCGTCTGAAACCAACTACTTTGCACAGCACCCAAGTGTCTCAGTTACTTCTGATATTGTCAAATAGTGTTAAGTTAAATCGTATGGGTCATTCGACAAATTCGTGAGGAGGATCTTCTGGGTAGCTGATGAGGCCCCTGTTGTAACCTGATTCTGTCTAGAAATGCGTCCTGTTGAATGAAAAAGACATTGTAAAATGTTGGGAGCTAGTTCTGGGAAAACTCAGTTGTCTTTTTCTGCTTGGCATGCTATGTTTGGACAAGTGTCATGCAGCCCACTATGTTGTCAGTACAATCAGCCATCTTCTGTGTTCTTGTGCTGCAGTGCAAAATCCTGGAACATCCCTGTAGCCTTTCTGACTGCAGCCAGGGAAACAGGAAAGTGAGTGGGCAGCACTGGATTTGTCAGAGGCATCATGGCCTCCACAGCCATACTCAGTGTTTTAGACTAAAGGCAAATGTCAGCTTGTCTGGGCTTTTGCATTGTGGTGTGGCTGAACTCTGCTCAAATTAATTGGTGTGGTCACATGGCAAGCTGGTACAAGGTTTGGGTCATCCAGGGTTATCAGTCCAGGGTGTCGGCTTCTTGTGGATAACCTTGATTGGATTTCCTGTTCTGTTGGTGGGAATTTGTGCTTACAAAATCCTGTATGCGTTAATGTATATTAAATAAATAACCTGTTACTAATTTGTCATAATAGTTTGATCACTTTGTGATTTGTGAGACATATATTTAAAAAAACTATCCGTGCCAGTTTTGTTCCTGCTTTAAATTTAAAACTGACTTGTGTTGTCTGTTTTTAAGTTATGGATCTGGTTTTTTTTCTAGTATGATTATTCAATCACTCTGACTAAATTTCTTAGTGGATGCTGCCAATAAGCAAAATAGTGTAGAAATCAAGTAATAATTCTAAATGCACTTCACAGCCCCATTTCTTAATTTGTCTTATGGAGATTCATAATGCACTAACGTTATTCAAAAACATAGGTTCTAATTTGGAGGGAAAATGCATTTTAGTTTTTCAGTTCTGTGAAGATCTGACTGTTTTATAGGTCAGAAAGTCAGTTTGAATGTGGTGTTCAAAACAGTGTTTACAAGTTGTGACTTGCGTAAATATCCAGCAAGTCACTCGGAGAGAATATTGCTGAGATGCTTGGTTAGTTGAATTTTACAAGCACCAGAAAAGAGAGAGAAAAGGAGCCACAAGCAGGTTATTGTGTAGGGAAGAGGCTCAAAACAGCAGAGATGTTGTCAGTAGCAGTCACGGAGGTGTCAAGGCTGGGGAGAGGTGCTTAAACGTTAGTGGGAAGAAGCCTCTGTACATGCAAGATTGTGAAGAACCCTTCGAGGTTTTGATGGCAAGTTTTGAAGACATGGTTAAGCAGTCTATGAGCTGAGCTAACAGTTTGGTTTCAGGGTTTATACAGTAACTGAAGAAAATGGTATCCAGTGACTGTAGCAATTTGTTAAATGGAAACCAATTATAGCCCTGTCAGCTGATCAGAAAGCTTTAATATAGAGATAGGAAAGACTCTTCACTGACGTTTGAGTGTTGGTAAGGGTATTGTTGGGATACAAAAGGATTTTTTTTCTGATCTTTGTACAAGATTGGCAAATAGTTCAAATCGTCGGTTGTAATATTGTTTACGTTTTTCTCTTGTAATAAGCTTTTATTTTAAGAGTGCATTTGCATCCACTTAGATACATGGTCAGGGCCTGACCTCCACATTTGACAAAAGGTAAAATAAAACTTGGAGCAATCAAGCCAGGCTTTGCTCTGGGATTGAACTTTTCCAGTATTACAATCAGTTGGAATCATTAACATTTTAAGAGCAGTTCCAAAGCTTGTATATATCTGCATAGCTGAATTTTGCAGATTTAGGCAGTGGTCTGGGAAGGCAGTGAATGAAACCTGTGATCTGCTGCTTGGAACACCAGCTTATTGAACCATTGAGGAGATGCCAAGGTAAACCTGTATCTCAACCCCCCACCCCAAAACGTGCAACGCTGACGAGGGCTAAGGTCGCATCTTCAGTTGAAGGTTGGAGTTGACGATGCAGATTGATGCAATTATTTACCAGAAAGTAAAATGCTTTGTTTTTCTGGTTTGTGAAGAAAAAATAGTTGTACTGGTGGTCTTGTACTGAACAATTCTCTATTGCTGGTTGTTTCAAAGGACTGAATAGCCTGAAACAGTGTAAAATGTATGGAGAAAAGAATACTCTAACACTGCCAATTGTATCTAACGTGTTGAGTTTCTTTTTTTAATGTGTGGATTGGTGAAGAGTACTAAACAAGTCTTTGAAACTGCGATTTAAGAAGTTTCTAAGATTGCTGACTGCACTAGTTAGTAAATGTCAGTGAGCAACAAGAATCATTGCTTACACTAATTTTATTAACTATTATTTACACACTTACTCGTAACTTGGAGTAACAACTTCAGATGCAGACAATCTCTGGATGCTCTCAACAAACAAATCAGATTACCAGCTGGAAATTCAGAGCATTCGTTTATAGATAAAGTAATATGTGAAGTCACAGGGATGTACAGCATGGAAGCGGACCTTTCAGTCCAACTAATTCATGCTGACCAGATATCCTAAATTAATGTTGTCCCATTTGCCAGCATTTGGCCAATATTCCTGTAAACCCTTCCTATTCATGTACCCATCCAGCTACCTTATAAATGTTGTACTTGTCCCAGCTTCCACCACTACCTCTGGCAGCTCACTCCATACACACACCATCCTCTGTGTAAAAAAGTTGTTCATTAGGCCCTTTTTCAATCTTTTCCCTCTCATCTTAAACCCATGCCCCCTGGTTTTGGACTCCCCTACTCTTGGGATGGGGGTGGGTGGGAACCCTATCCATTCCCTCAGTCTCCGCTGCTGCAGGGAAAATTGCCCCAGCCTATTTAGTCTCTCCTGATAGCTCAAACCCTCCAACCCTGGCAACATCCTTGGAAACCATTTCTGAATCCTTTCAAGTACCGCAATATCTTTCCTATAGCAGCCCGACTAAAATTGTACACAGTATTCCAAATGTGCCCTCCCTGTACGTCTGCAACATGACCTCCCAACTCCCATACTCAATGCATTGGCCAATAAAAGCAAGTATACCAAACACCACCTTCACTACCCTGTTCACCTGCGACTTCACATTCAAGGAACTATGAACCTACATCCCAAGGATTCCTTGTTTTGTTTTTATTTAAAGTCAAATAGTGCATTTGTTGGACGTTGAATTAAAAAGCTGAAGATGCCGAAACCATCTGTTGTTAGAGAAATAGAATTAACATTTCAGTTCAATCATTGTTCATAAACAATTCTCTGCACACACAGATCTCCATAATATTTGTCATGCTGCATCACTTTGGCCTTTTTTTGGAAAGGCACCGGGGCACATTGGTATAGGGATGGATTTGATACCATCTGAACTGGAAGTGAGTCAGGAAAGTGAGGGATTAGAAATATGCAGGCATGGCTCATTAAGCTAACTTGATCTGAAAATGCATGCGCACAGTTCATGTTCATTTCTCTATTTCTCCTCGAGTAGGGCAAGTTATCTCAATATATTAATATTCCTAAACTAGTGATTTTTAGTGATTCTTTGTGTGTCTTCAACCAGTTATGTAGAGCGAAAGAATAATGTGATATTTTAAAGCAAAAATCATTTATAATTAGAGTAGGTTAAGATTTCAAATCAACGACCACTTGTGTTTACACCCAGTTAACTTAAAGTCTAAGGGTCAAGAGCTCCCTTTCAGCCTTGATCTCACTTGGCAATGAGTTTCTGTTTGGGAAAGGTATTGTTTATCGGTGGTGTCTTGTTAATTATTTGATTTGAGCTTTTGCAATAGCATTTTCTGAAGTTTGTAACCTAAGAATTAATCATTTGAGTTCTGTGTTGAAACATGTCAACTTGCTGGTCTCAATTGTAAGTTATTTTAAATTGTCCAAATAAACTTCAGTTTTAGTCATGTTGGGGTGTTGAATTCAATAAAATGGTCCCTGTAAGTTTGTTTTGCTATAATTTATCAAGACTAGAAAAGCTTTCCTCTTCAGAGATTTCTCCTCCGAGTACTCCATGTCTGGCTCCACAGATGTTTTGATGTAGAAGATGCCTATGCTGCAGACATGTTCAGGTTTGGCATCAGAGCTGCTATATAATTATCGTGCAACACTTAAGCCTTAAGGACTTTAATCTTGTCTCATCAGGGCTCTCGAGTAATGTGAAGATTTCTACACTGCATTGCTCTGACATTGCTCGAGGTTCTAGGCCTTTACAGAATCATGGATTTGAACTGGATACTACAAGCGTGATGGAATTAATCTTGGGTTTGAAGGGGAAGGTGGAGTCTGCTGCTGCAAATTGTCTGTTGTCCATGAAGCCTGTTGAAAATATGAATCTGTAAACATCTTTATTTGGCAAATTGCCAAAGTTCACATGAAGAAAACCAGAGTGTAGAACAGATCTCTTAAGACCTGTTGCACTAAATGTCAGCATGAGTCACTACCTTAAACAGAAGGGAGAGCAAAAGAAAATTGAGTCAAGCAGGAAATGACAAAACTTGTAATTGTCTTGTAAACCTTGTTTACTTTGAGTCTGCAAATTTCTCCTTGTGGCGAACACCGATATCAAACTTAAAGTAAGGGAAGATGTTAACACACCAGAATGTGAAATCTGAACATTTTTGAAGCTTTATTCATGTAACAGCTGTATCCTGGTGTACAGTTTCTTTTAATTAAATGTTCAGAACTTGAAACACTATCTGCCAGCAGATTCCAGGATTATTAGTCACTTAAGGAGTTTTCTGTTCTGGAAGTTACAGATGCGATTTCATAAGCTCCAGAAGGTCTTTGGTTTCTCATGCTGGTGGCTGTTAATTCACTTTTCATCTGTTTCATGTTTTGGAATGCGTTGTTACCACTAAGATTTGTTCTAATCTCTCACCGTTCCTACTGGGATTCAGTTTCAAGCTATTTCACCACACTGAGCTTATACATGGTATGTGGTGTTACCCCTGGCCCAATTATATTGTCCTCGAGAAGGTAGTGGTCAGCCATCTGCTGAACCGCTGCAGGCCATTTTATGATATGCCTAATTGGGAATGCTGCCCTTTAAGATAGCAGTCTAGAACCACCTGTGAAGGTGTGAATATTATCAGTGAAGTGTTTCTATTCACATTGATAATTTGTCTACCTGGTATGTAATTCATAGTTCCAAATGAATCAATACAATATAATTTGGTGGAGGTACATCCACAAAGCTGTTAGGAAAGAAGGTCCAAGATCTTAGCTCAGTGATGCTGAAGGAATGGTGATATGTTTCAGGATGGTGAAATGGTTGGGAAGGGAAATTGCGGGGGATGGTGTTCTGAGCGTTCTGGTGGAGGGAGTAGATGTTTGTGGGTGTGGTGCCAATCAGTTGGGTTGCTTTGTCCTGGATGGTATCAAGCTTTCTGAATGAAGACACTCCTGACTTATACTTTGTAGATGATGGACAGGCTTTTGGGTGTTAGGTGGTAAGTTAGTGCAGGATTCTCAACCTTTGACCTGTTGTTGTAGCCACTGCATTTACATGACGAGTCCAGTTTAGTTTCTAGTCGATAATAACCCCAGGATGATGTTAGTAGGAGATTTGGTGAATGGTAATGCTCTTGAATGTTAAAGGGCTACAAGACCATTATATTTATTCTTCTTGACTTTCAATCCTGTTGGTTTTCCTGCTGTAGTGTGGCCAACACACCTTCCTTCATAACTTGTCCTCTTAATAGTCATAAGTAATATGAAATATGTCTGTAAAACCCTTGAGAGCTGAATGCCTTCATTTTCTAAGATCTTTAACTTGGCATTGAGGTGTGAATGACCTGAAATAAACTTTGGATACAGTTTCCATTGTGTGGAAACACTTTAACTCCCAGAGCAATAATAGACTCCAATTGCTTATTGAAATCCAGTACAGGAGATTGATTGTTCCTGGGTACTCACTGTGTCGAATGTTTTTTTTGTCTGTGTGACTGCCTGTGACCGACCATGTCATAGTTCTCTGGCTGCAACTATGTCCTTGTGGATTTTGGCTTTTCACCCCTTTTTGACTGTAGTCCCTTGACATATTGTGTTGCATCTCAAATCCAATTGAATTTCACGACCATGTCAAGGTCATCTACACGTGATATCTTGCTCTCTAGATGCAAGATAACTAGCTTGCCCATGCAGAGAAAGCAAGCTACTCTCACAGATGCAAGAGACGAGTGGCTTTGAGAAGTTATGTTGACAGTGTCTGGTGGTGAGCCACAGCAACGTGTCCTGACGTGTGTTTGTGCGTGCGCGTGTATCCCTGTTCAATAAAAGCTGTATGTATTTTTAAAAGCTCATTATGAATTCTAGGCAATGGTGACTTTGGTCAGAGTTCATCTTGCTGTCTGCTGTCCACTGAAGAAGGGTTACACCCGAAACGATGACTTCTCCATCCTTGATGCTGCCTGGGCTTGCTGTATTTTTCCAGCCTCCTGCCTGTCTGCTTTGGATTCCAGCATCTGCAGTTTTTTTTGTCTCTCGCCGTCCATGTTCCTACCACCCAATATTGAGATTTGCTTGCTGGTTCACACCACTGTCTGATTGACATTGCTTGTGTTTCTGAGAATAAAATGTAAAAACTATCCTGCAGATTTCATCCTTGATTCTGGCTTTTCCTCATTTCCATGCTGCCCATTTCTTTTCCACTCAATGTTCTGTTCAGACCTCCATTGTATGTTTGATTTCTTTTAATCAAAATTATCCTTGCTCATTTCTGAAGTATCACATGAACTTGCCCAAGACTTTTCTGTCCATAAAACATCCTCTAAATCCCTCTCTTCAACTCTCTTTTCAGCTATTGGTATTTTGTGGCAATGACATTGTGGTTATGTTACAGGACCAATTATCCTTGATGAGTGAATTAAAACTCACTATGATAACTATGAATCCTAATTTCAATGAAATGGGAAATAAAAAGCCGGTCTGGATAGTGGTGAGTGGTGAAACAACTGGATTGTTGTAATTCATCTGGTTCATTAACTTTCTTTAGGGAAGGAAACATACCATCCTTACCCTGTTTGCCCTCTTGAAACTTGCTCCACAGTGATATGGATGATTTTTTAACTGCCCTTTGAAATGCCTAGCGGGTCACTACGTTGTTTTTAATAAAACAGTTCGCCATCGCGTTCTTTGTTGTTTTACTGTACAATTTGTTCCGTAAATATTGGCAGATTGTTTAGTCATGAAGGGTATCTCTGAACTCAGCTATATTCCTGAAGGAGGGTTCTACCCAAAAAATTGGCTTCTCCACCTCCTGATGCTACCTCGCTTGCTATGTTCTTCCAAGCTCCAGTTTGTCTACTTTGGGTTCCAGCATCTGCAGGTTTCTTATCTCCTCGGGTATATTCCAGTTAATAGTTTAACTTTTATCATTTAATACTGAATTTGTTTGTTGTCTTTTTCTACCCATTGGGAAAGCAGTTCTGAGAGCCCTTCTGGTGTGGTTCATCCTTATTAACAGTGATTGTCTGTGGCAAGCCCCTTTCTAGAGATCAAGTTTGATTTTTAAGCTGACACTTCAGTTTTAGGACTGAGCTGCTTTACCAAATAGTGATGGATTCTCCCATTTAGCAAGGATACGACTGCTTCAGATGGGATACTAAACTGAATCTTGAGTTGCAGATCTGCTTGCAATTGTTGCTAGATGAATGGTGCACGATTCATCAGTTTGTCCTGAAAATGTCTGACATTGTCATACTTGATTGTTGATAGAGTTTATGATTGACTTTTCTCCATCTGGATCTGTCCAATATTGTTTTATCTCTTGAAGTTGGATACACTTTGTAGGCTCTGAGATTAGTTTTCAGAAGGTGTGTGTCTGATTGTTTGTTTGGGATGTTCTTTGGAGTGGGTTTCTGTGACCACCTGGCTTAAGAATACTCCCTTTTGGTATGTGGGAATCATCTGTGTGAATTAAGTGGCTGACCCAGCAAACACTTCAATCACTTTCTTGATACGAACTATGTAAGAACTTGCAAGAATTTTGGCGTTATGATTTTGCCCTCCTAGATATTAGTCTTGCATAATGAAGGTGACACATAGCGGGTTGCTTTGTGATGCTGTTAGGTTGTCCATACCTCAAAATGAGTATTTTACTTCCAGTTCTGCTAATTAGAAGGAATTTTGTCATTTTAAGATTCAATGAAAAATATTCAGAAACTTTCAGCTTGATCCCAAGCTCTTTGCATGTTACATTCATTTAAATTTAGAGAGAGCCAAAGTAAACAGTGATATCTCTGGCTAATTCAACACCATGGCTTATTGGTGGAAAACTTCATGTTCACCCATTAGTTTCTTATCCTACCTTTAACTACTTGTATAAATAAGGTATTGGTTGACCTGTGGAGTTAGATTTGTTTTCTGAACCTCAATGTTGGTCTCTACAGATTTTATGTCATTTAATTTCAAGAAAAGCTGGTCAATAGGTATTGTGATGTTTGTCATGTAGGAAGAAATCCCATGTTGGAGCACAATTTAACCTCAAGGTCATAGCAAGGTCACAATGTGGGAAAATTGAGTTTTTCTGACAGTACTCTGTGTACAGTGCATTCAAATGGTACTCATTAACAGTAGAGGCCTGGGATGCTTGATGTCTATGGAAATCAGTACTTCTATACAGATTTTCACACTGTATCCTAATATGGAAAAATGTTTAGTTGTGTAGTGCTGAACTTCAGTTGAGCTAGTGTTACTACTGAAAGAATACATCATGTAGGATTATACAAACTTTTATTACTGGCTGCTTGAGCTGACCCAGTTTATATAAAAAAAATCTATTTATACATTCTTCAGCTAAATGAGAGGGTTCATATTTTAGCTTGAGGCCTTTGGCAGCTATACTTAATACCCTGCTGCTTGCAAATATAAGGTAAGGGGAATTATCTTGTTCAAGTCTAAGATTTGCTTTCCCAAAATGCAACACCTCACATTTATCTAAATTAAACTCCATCTGCCACTTCTCAGCCCATCTGATCAAGATCCTGTTGTAATCTGAGGTAACCTTTGCTGTCCACTACACTTCCAATTTTGGTGTCATCCGCACATTTACTAAATGTACCTATTATGCTCCCCTCCAAATTATATACATGACAAAAAGTAGTGGACCCAGCACCGATCCTTGTGGCACTCCACTAGTCACAGGCCTTCAGTCTGAAAAACAACCCTCCACCACCACCACCACCACCACCCTCTGTCTTCTACCTTTGAGCCAGTTCTGTATCCAAATGGCTAGTTCTCCCTGTATTCCATGAGATCTAACCCTCGGGTCGGGGAGTCCAGAACTAGAGGGCATAGGTTTAGGGTGAGGGGAAAAGATATAAAAGAAAGCTAAGGGGCAAGGTTTTTCCTGCAGAAGGTAGTACGTGAATGAGCTGCCAGAGGAAGTGGTGGAGGCCGACAATTGCAACATTTAAAAGGCATCTGGATGGGTATATGAATAGGAAGGGTTTGGCGGGATATGGGCCGGGTGCTGGCAGGTGGGACTAGATTGGGTTGGGATATCTGGTCGGCATGGACGAGTTGGACCGAAGGGTCTGTTTCCGTGCTGTACATCTCTATGACTCTTAAGTGTTTCAGACCAATATAACGTCCAGCAAATAGCTCCTGCACCTTGAATTTAGAGATGTAAGACTTCATGTTTGATGTGTATTTCAGTGTGAAACCAAAGGAAGAACTTTCATGTAAATTCTTTCTTTGTATGTGCTCAGTGTTCCAAAGATCGGCATTGCTAATTATTTACCTTTTTAGCGTTTATTTGCTCTCGTGCAAAATTCCAAATTTGACCACTTCAGGTCTAAGAAAATAACGAGGTAAGTAACAAGTTCATCTAGTGCTGGTTGGAGGCCATTCAAAGGAACTTGCTGCTCTTTGAGAAGAATACTATGGAATCTTATGTGCAAATACAGCACTTCATTACCAACTGTGCAGAAGTTCACTTGCCGTGGTCTTTGAGTTTCGCTTGAATGTACAACCTTCTAACATGTTGGCCAGAATCCACTTATGAACAAGGTGAATATTGTATACACTGCTAATTTATTGAAAACACAAAGAAAATTTAGGGGAATTCCTTGAATAATGTATTAACTTTTTTTCAAGACAACGTTTTTTTCTTCCTTTGTTCATTATCTAAAAGCAATAGTTTTATATTAGTTATTAATAATACGCATGTGGTGGGAATTAGCTGTGCTCCTGTAAAATAGACACAGAGTCTTGCAGCATAATAGTAGTATCATAGTGTCTCTACCTCAGGGCCAGAAGGTCTAGGTCAAGTCTGATCTGCCCCAGGGGTGTGGTAAAGAATAGGCAAAAGTGAGGACTGCAGATGCTGGAAACCAGAGACTAGATTAGAGTGATGCTGGAAAAGCACAGCAGGTCTGAAACAATGGATATTGTTTAAAAAAATGTAGGCTGAAACTGGTTGTTGGAATGAGAGCTGCAATTTTGGCAAAGACTGACTTAAATCTTATCTTTAACCATCTAGCTTTTTCAACAGTGTGGAACAAATTGGCTAAATTGTATCTGTATGCACTCAGTGGTGATGATTAGCACAATGTTAAAGAATATAAAAGTTTGACTTGCTTTGGCTTGATAGGATAACCCATTAAGGTCTTTTAAAGAGAGTTGTAATTCCATGTGAAGTTGTCAGACTAAATCATTTTATAAGCATGATGTATCCTATAGTGAAATATCTATGCTGTTGGGTAATTACATTGAAAAGACACAACTGAAATTTGACATGGAGCAAACGACAATTATTTCTAGAAAGTCAATGGATTTGAAGTTTACTCAGCCAGGTTATTATTTATCTACTAAATAAAATTGGTTGTTTCTCATCAGTGTATTAGACAAGTATTAATTACTTCATCAGAATTATTAAGGAAACATGAGTGGTTCTAGTGTTGTACAGGCAATTGACTCACTCTGTTTGTCAAAGATAGACGATTCTGCTAAAAGATGCATGTGTGTGTGTTGAGCTGTATTTGAGGTTGCCATTAGAGATTGGTGAGAAACGTGAAATCTGTTTAAACCTGTTGAATGTAGCTGCCTTGATATATTGAAAATCTTCCATCAATACAAATTGTGCAATGTTTTATTAGTATTTTAAAGCCTGAGTTCAAACAGCAGTGAAATGGCTGAATATTGAGGTGAGATGAGTGAGTATCCTTGACATCAAGATTGTATTTAACTGACCGTGGCATCTGAGATGTTAGTGTGGGAACTAAACAGCATCAAGAAGCCCGAGCAAAACTAGAGTTAATGACTATCAGAGGCAACCTCTCTGGTGGGAGTCAAACCTGACACAAGGAAGGTGGTTGTGGCTATTTGAGGTCTATTATCTCAGTCTAGGAGATCATCTGGGTAATATCCTTGGCCAATCCACTTTTGGATGCTTCATCAATGACCTTCTCTCCATCATTAGGTCAAAAGTGGGATACTTGCCAATGACTGACTGCACAATACTCAGCACGATTTGTGACTCCTCAGACACTGAACCAGTCCACGTTCAAATTGCCATTCTATCAGCATCATTGGTTCAAAACACTGGAGCTTCCTCCCTGACATTGTGGATCTCCCTACACTAAATGGACTGCAGCAGTTCAAGAAAGCATCTCAAGGGCAACTAGGGATAGGTGATAAATTCCTAATGAAGGGCTTTTGCCCAAAACATCGATTTTCCTGCTCCTTGGATGCTGCCTGATTCTTGCCTCTAATCTCCAGTATCTGCAGTGCTCACTTTCGCCAAAGGCAATAAATGTTGGTCAAGCTAGAGACACTAATATACCATATATGATCTTTAAAAACAAAATAAACCTTCAGACACCACAACAATTTGTGATGGTACTTGGAAAATTGAGAAATGTTAAATAGAAATTAAAATAGTAAGTATGGTATCCAGACTTTTAAAATGTATTAGTTTAGTTTTTAAACATTGTATGTATGGAATAATTTTAAATGAATTATCCTATTCGGAGTGAATTTCCTTGATCATGGTTATAATTGTGCTTGATAATCAAAGAATGGTGATGTCAATCTAAAGAATCCAAGTTGTTGTGAAGCCTGATTGGTTACTTGATCTGGCTGTGCACTGAGACTAGAAAAGGCCACTCCCTCCGTGACTCCCTCGTCAGGTCCACACCCCACACCAACCCAACCTCCACTCCCGGCACCTTCCCCTGCAACCGCAAGAAATGCAAGACTTGCGCCCACACCTCCCCCCTTACTTCCCTCCAAGGCCACAAGGGATACTTCCATATCCGCCACAAGTTCACCTGCACCTCCACACACATCATTTATTGCACCCGATGTGGCCTCCTCTATATTGGGGAGACAGGCCGTCTACTTGTGGAACGTTTCAGAGAACACCTCTGGGACACCCGGACCAACCAACCCAACCACCCCGTGGCTCAACACTTCAACTCCCCCTCCCACTCCACCAAGGACATGCAGGTCCTTGGACTCCTCCATCGCCACAGCAACACGACGGCTGGAGGAAGAGCACCTCATCTTCCGCCTAGGAACCCTCCAACCACAAGGGATGAACTCAGATTTCTCCAGTTTCCTCATTTCCCCTCCCCCCACCTTGTCTCAGTCAAATCCCTCGAACTCAGCACCGCCTTCCTAACCTGCAATCATCTTCCTGACCTCTCCGCCCCCACCCCACTCCGGCCTATCACCCTCACCTTGACCTCCTTCCAACGCCCCTCCCCCAAGTCCCTCCTCCCTACGTTTTCCTCATTCCTGAAGAAGGGCTTATGCCCGAAGTGTCGATTCTCCTGTTCCTTGGATGCTGCTTGACCTGTTGTGCTTTTCCAGCAACACATTTTCAGCTTGGAAAAGATGCTGGTTTTGATTTGCCATGATGTTGACATTGTTTTAAGGGAAAGCAAAAAGGTCATGTAAAAGGTGAAAAATAACCTGTACCAACCCTTGATTGGCCAAAGAACATAGACCCTGACATTTCTGAAGATGCTTCACATTTCTTTGTTCGTGCTCTAATGTAACTGGCTACATAACATTTTCGGCAGAATGCTTCAGAAGCCAATTTATAAATACACTTTGGCTGTTGAAATTCTTGCTTACCCATTTGGAACGGTGAATGTGGGATTGTATGCTCACTGACAAGAAACATTAGGAAACTTTTATAGTTGCCTTGTGCAGAAAAATGAGAGGATTGGCATTGCTGAATGTAGATATATGACAGGGGGAGATAGAACTGGAGAATAGGGAAGTAATGGAGAAACTATACAATTAGTGTGTCTGTCTTCAAGTCACTTGTGAAAATAGGGAATGGAAATAAATAGTGTTAATAAAGATGTAGTACTTGAAAAGTTAGCTAGATTGAAGGTTGATGCAAACCTGGGCCAGATAGGTGTGTACCAGCTGTTTGAAGGAGGTGGCTGTGGTGATAATCAATAATATTGGTGGTTATCTTTTCAATAGTCTGTACTCTCTATTGGTCAGCAGGAATCCTTCCAAAGTAGCAAATGTGACCCCATTGTTTCAGAAAGGAAGGAGAGAGAAAATTGAGAATTATAGACCTATTAGTTTAACATGAATAGCATAGAAAATATTAGATAACGAGACACTTAAAAATAACATGATTTGATCAGAGTCAACAAGAATTATGTTGATAAATGTCAAGGAGTATTTTGAGGATGCTGCTCATAGCATTGATTAAAAAGCCAGTGAATTTGCTTTGATTTAATTTTCTGTAGGTTTTTGCTGAGGTTCCACAAGGAGGGTAGTACATGGGATTTGGGGTTATGTAAGAGTATTGTTTGAGAATTTATTAAATACAGAAAACAGTAGTAGGAATAAATGGGACATTCTCAGGCTGTTAGTACTGGGTATTTGAAAGATTGATTCTGTAACCACAACTGTGTTCACAAACTTTATAAATGATTTTGTATTTGGCGAGTGATTGTAACATTTCCAAAGGGTTCTCGTGATATAGTGGTAGTGTCTTTACCTCTGGGCCAGAGGGTCTGGTTTCAAGTCAATCCTGGCATGGAGCTGCTTCTGAAAAAGTTTTTTTTAGAATAGATTCCCTACAGTATGGAAACAGGCCCTTCAGCCCAACAAGACCACACTGACCCTCTGTAGAGTAACCCACCCAGACCCATTTTCCCTCTGACCAATGCACCTAACACTATGGACAGTTTAGCATGGTCAGTTGATCTGACCTGCACATCTTTGGACTGTGGGAAGAAACCCACGCAGACACTGGGAGAATGTGCAAACTCTACACAGACAATCTTCCGAGGGTGGAATTGAACCCAGGTCCCTGGCGCTGTGAAGCAACAGTGCTAACCACTGTGCCACCATGCCAAGTTAATTAAAACATTTTTGTAACACTTCCATGTTTGCTAATGTCACAAAACTTGGTGGGAATGTAAATTGAGAAGGATATGTAAAGAGGCTTCAAAGGGACTTGGGCAGGCTCGGTGAATGGACAAGAACATGGCAAGTGGAATATAAAAGTGTGAAGTTATTTACTGTTGTAGAAAAAAAGGCAGAATATTTTTTAAATGGTGAGAAGTTGGAAGGTATGACTGTCTCGAGGAAGCTGGGTATTTTTTGTTCATCAGTCATTAAAAGCTAACAGAAGGGTGCAGCAAATAATTAAAAGGCAACTGGCATGTTCTGTATCATTGCAAGGAGATTTGAGAATAGGAGTGAAGTTGTCTCGCTACATTTACATGGAGTTGATAAAGTATAGAGCTGGAAAAAGCACAGTAGGGAAATCGGTTTCAGGTCAGAACCTTTCATCAGATCTAGGGAGGGGGAATGGGGTGGCCTGGGTGGAAAGGTAGCTGGGATTGTGAGAGTGGGTGCAGATGTTGTCCCGTTTCTCTATCCCTGTATCACGCTCTGAGACACAGTATAGTTTTACCTCCTTCATCTTTATTCCAGGCCCTGGAGGGAGAGAGAATGATGGCCCATGTGCACAGGGACATTAGTTCTCTGTCTTCTCTCGAACAGCAGTTTCTTAATGAATTATATAGTCACTTACAGGGAGGAACATACAGATAAGGAAACATAATATTGATTGGGTGACTGTTACAATCAGCGGCTGTCAACAGTAAAGATTAAGCCAACTGCTGTTCCACAATGTATGTTCTTAACCTTGTTAACTGGCTTCACAAAATGAATATTTTTCACCTTCTTAACTGACTTTACATACTGAATGCCGCTGCTTCTTGTTAAATGGCTTTACATAATGACTGCTTTTCCACCTTGTTAACTCATTACCCTGCCTCCAGCATTCCATTGTTAACTGCAAGTTCTTAACTGATCTGAGTAATACTCAGCTGAACCTCTTGTTTCACAAAACTTAACTTTCCCTACCTGCTTATACTCTATACATTTTCTCATAGGTACTGATAGTGATTGGTTAGTGAGAAGGGTGGAGCGGATAAAACATAAAACAGCACAGTACAGGCCCTTTGACCCTCAATGTTGTGCCAACCTTCTATCCTACTCTAAGCTTAAACTAATCTACATACCCTTCATTTTTACTATCATCTATGTGCATATCCAAGAGTTGCTTAAATGTCCCTAATGTATTTGACTTGACTACCACCGCTGGCAGTGCACTCACCACACTCTGTAAAGAACTGACCTCTGACATCTCCCCGAAACCTTCCTCCAATCACCTTAAAAGTTTGCCCCCTTGTGATGCCGATTTCCACACTGAGAAAAAGTCTCTGACTCTTCACTCTATCTATGCCTCTCAACATGTTGTACGCTTCTAACAAGTCACTGCTCAATCTTTTCTCCAATGAGCTGAAAATGTGTTGCTGGAAAAGCGCAGCAGGTCAGGCAGCATCCAAGGAACAGGAGAATCGACGTTTCGGGCATAAGCCCTTCTTCAGGAAAAGGGTTTATGCCCGAAACATCGATTCTCCTGTTCCTTGGATGCTGCCTGACCTGCGCTTTTCCAGCAACACATTTTCAGCTCTGATCTCCAGCATCTGCAGTCCTCACTTTCTCCTTTTCTCCAAAGAGAAAAGTCCTAGCTCCCTTAATCTTTCTTCATAAAACATGCCCTCCAGTCTAGACAGCATCCTGGTAAAAATCCTCTGCACCCTCTCTAAAGCTTGATTATACTTCCTATAATGAGGCGACCAGAACTGAATATAACTTTCCAAGTGTGGCCTAACCAGGGCTCTTTTGAGCTGCAGCATAACCTTGCACCTCTTAAACTCAATTCCTCTGCTAATGAAAGCCAACACACCATCTGTCGTCTGAACAACCCTATAAACATGAGTGGCAACTTTGAGGGATTTGTGGGCTTGGACCCCAAGATCCAAGTGGGCGGCACGGTGGCACAGTGTGGGCGGCACGGTGGCACAGTGGTTAGCACTGCTGCCTCACAGCGCCAGAGACCCGGGTTCAATTCCCGACTCAGGCGACTGACTGTGTGGAGTTTGCACATTCTCCCCGTGTCTGCGTGGGTTTCCTCCGGGTGCTCCGGTTTCCTCCCACAGTCCAAAGATGTGCAGGTCAGGTGAATTGGCCATGCTAAATTGCCCGTAGTGTTAGGTAAAGGGATAAATGTAGGGATATGGGTGGGTTACGCTTCGGCGGGTCGGTGTGGACTTGTTGGGCCGAAGGGCCTGTTTCCACACTGTAAGTAATCTAATCTAATCTAAAAAAGTAATCTAATCTAATCCCTCGTTCCTCCATAATACCAAGGATTCTGCCTTTAACCCTGTATTTTGTAATCAAATTCAACCTTCCAAAATGAATTGCTTCACGCTTTTCTGGGTTGAACTCTATCTGCCACTTAACAGCCCAGTTCTGCATCCTGTCAATGTCCCATGACAACCTACAACAGCCCTCCACACTATCCACAACTCCACTAACCTTTGTATCATCGGCAAACTTACTAACCCACCCTTCACATTCCTCATCCAGATTATTTATCAAAATCACCAAGAGCAGAGGTCCCAGAACAGGATCCCTGTGGAACACCACTGGCTACCGAGCTCCAGGCTGAATGATTACCATCCTCTGTCTTCACTGGGCTCGACAATTCTGTATCTAGACAGCCAAATTTCCCTGTATCCCAATCCTCCTCACTTTGTAAATGAGCCTACCATGGGGAACCTTATCAAAGGCCTTGCTAAAATCCATGTACACCCTAGCCACTGCTCTACCTTCATCACCGTGTTTTGTCACATTCTCAAAGAATGCCTTATGAGGCATGACCTGGTTTTCACAAAGCCATGCTGACTATTTCTAATCAAACTATGCTTTTCTAAATAATTATAAATTCTGTCTCTCAGAATCCTGTCCAAAACTTTGCCCACCACAGATGTAAAGATTGACTGATCTGTAATTCCCAGGATTATCCCTATTCCCTTTCTTGAAAAAGGGAATAACATATGCCATCCAACCAATCATCTGGCACTACTCCAGTGGACAGTGAGGACGTAAAGATCATCACCAAAGGCGCAGCAATCTCTTCCCTCACTTCCTGTAGTAACCTTGGGTCTATCCCATCTGGCCCGAGGACTTATTTAGCCTTACGTTTATGAAAGTTTCCAGCACATACTTGTCCTGAACATCAACCTGTTCGAGCATATCCGCCTGTTCATGCTGTCCTCAGAAATGTCAATGTCCATCTCAGCAGTGAATACTGAAGCAAAGTACAGTATACATTAAGGGCCTCTCCTACATCCTCCGACTGCAGGCACAAGTTGCCTCCACTATCCCTAATTGGCCCTACCCTCACTCTGGCCATCCTCTTGTTCCTCTCAAAAGTGTAGAATGCCTTCAGGTTTTCCTTAATCCTATCCACTAACGCTTTTTCATTTCCCTTCGAGCTCTTTAAGTCCATTTTTCAGTTCCTTCCTGGCTACCATGTAACCCTCTAGATCCCTGTCTGATCCTTTTCTCCTCAAACTTAAGTAAGCTTCCTTCTTCCTCTTGACTAGACATTCCACCTCCCTTGTCACCCAAGGTTCCTTCACCCAGCCATCCCTTCTTTGCCTCAGTGCTGGATAGGTTTGTCCCCACTATCAGCAAGTCCTCCCCAAATAACCTCCACATTTCTGTTGTGCATTTTCCTGAGAACATCTGTTCCCAATTTAGGCACCCCAGTTCCTGCCTCATAGCATTGTAATTCCCCTTCCCCCAATTAAATACCATACTGTCTGCACCAATCCCCCTCTGGATATAGTAAAAGTCAGGGAGTTGTGATCACTATCACTGAAATGCTGTCCCCATTGAGAGATCTGACTCCTGGCCTGGTTCGTTACCAAGCACCAAATCCAATATGGCCTCCCCTCTAGTTGGCGTATCTACATATTGGACATATCTGATTAAAAACTGCTGCATCCAATGGGTGAGAAGGAAGATGGATAGCAAGGGTTAAGGCAGGGCAGAGCGGGAGGTCTGGACCTTGGATGAGTTGGTGGGTGGGGAGGTTTGTAAGCTGGTGAATTCTATGTTAAGGTCGTATGGTTGTCAGCTCCCATAACGAAGCTGAGGTGTGCCTCCTCCAGTTTGCATGTGGCCTTGTTTTGACAGTGGAAGAGGCTCAGGCTGGACATGTTGGGGGAGTGGGAGGGGGAGTTCAAATGGCTGGCAACCAGAAGGTGGACTTGGTTGGAGTGTACAGACCATCGATGTTACCTGAACAGGATCCCGAGTTTGCGCTCGGTCTCTCCGATGTAGAGAAGACCACAGCAAGAGCAACGGATGCAATAAATCAGGTTAGAGGAAATGCAGGAGTGGAATGATTCTTTGGGGCTTTGGATGGAGCCGTGGTGATTCTGCACCTGGATGGTTTTAGTCTCCTTATCTGAGTTAGCATGTACGTGTCATAGAGGGAGGGCAACATAATGTCAGAGACTAATCCCTGCGTTAGCTATATTGAATGAAGAAGAGGGATAGACCAGATTGATTCTGTATTCTTTTGGGTTTTGAGGAATGAGTTAATCAGATTACAATTTGCAAAAAATGTTTCCAGGATGTAACAGAATGGATATGGATAGGATGTTTACTTTGACTGGTGAGTATTGAGCCAGAGGAACAAGTCTCAGAAAAGGGAGTAGGCCATTTAAGACTGAGATGTAGAAGTCTGCCTCGGAGTGTATTGAATCTTTAGAATTCTGTACCCCAGAAGGCTGTGGAGAGTCATTTTGCAGGTTCAACATGGAAGAAAATTTCTGGAGACTGATGATACCAAGGGGTGCAGGAATAATGAAGGTCTGGATTGTAGATGATCACATGATATAGAATGATGGCTCAATGGGCTGAATGGCCTACATCTATGCCTGTCTATAATTAACTAAATGTTTATGAAAATGTATATGATTGGCTGTAGTTTGATCCTACATTGAGTGGCATTCATGATTTGTAATATGTATGCTATCGTTGGGACAGACTCTTTCAGCCTTTCCTGAAATCAAAATATTGCAGCTGAACCCTGACTAGCCTTCTCCCAGCACACACAAATGGCAGAGGATTATAAATGTCACAGGTGCCTTTGTTGAATGTTTATTTTGTTTCTTTTCTCCTCCTCCCCCACCTCCAACCTCACACCCAACACATGACTTAGAGAATTCTTGTTTTGCAGGGGCACCAAGTTGCGTGCATCAGAATATTTTGCAATTGTGGTTTATTTCAGTTAAATTCACTGCTGGTCATCATGAAAATTGCTTAGTAATTTCACAACCTGAAATGTGATCTTTCTGTTGTAGTAAATATAGAACCATTACATCATCAGCCTGCTATGCACTTTATTTTAAACCATTTCCTGCTAACTGTTAATTTAGCAGTTCTGATTCCATGAATGCTTCCACAGTTTAAATTGTTCTCCAGTTTGTCATGAAGTGCGTCACAGAACGAAATTGTCTTGCGTTCATTTGATTCACCTCTTCACTGAAGGCTTCATGTTGTAAGTTCAGAGTTTGTCATGTGGCAGTTGGTGTGATGTTTGTTTTCTTTAAATGTCTTGGTTGTTGAATCTTTAGAGTTGTAAAATGGGTCATAAAATTAGTCTCTACTATAGATCCAATATCCTCTTTATACTGAAGTGGGTAAAACATCAGTGCTTAGATAGAAAACTTTCTTTACTGTGTTGCTTTGCTTTAAACATAAGTTGAGTATATTCCACTCTCTGCTGTGGAATTGATATCATTTACATTGAAACAGTCTGTACTTGCATAGTTGAATTTGCTTTAAAAATAAGGCTTGGTGACATGGGAATTCAAAAAGGAACTCCTGAACTGTCAGTCTTTGCTACATTTCCGTACTCTGTTGCCATCAGTGTTGAAGGTGCTTTCAGAAACTACATTGTCAGATTAGCTGCTGGTATATTGGTACCAGTGGAGAAGTTACAGCTCCTGATGTGTGATCCCTGTACAGTTGAGGACAAAGTCACTGCAACACACTTGCTTAATTCTGAGGTAACCTGGTTGTAAGAGATCCAAATGTCAGGAGCTCAAGATATATCTCAAAGCAACATACAAGCAACTAAATTGAAGCCATCAGAAATTGTGCAGCACTTTCGATTTGTCGGGAAAAAGGAATCCTGTATTTTGAGAACCTGTCAGCAGTAAATTCCTGATCAATATTTTGCTTCAGTGTTCATAGTGGAAATTACGAAATAATCCCAAAAGGGGGAAAGGAAATGGACAGAATAACTACTGCTGGAGAATAAGTGCTGGAATGCCCAATAAGTCACCTGGACCTGATGTAATGCATCCTAGAATATTGAAAGAAGTAGCTACAGAGATAATGGATACAATAATCCTTAGATTCCAGAGGATTGGAAAATTGCCAATGTAAAATCCTCTCTTTTTTTTAAGAAAGGAAAGGAGAGAGAAAAACAGCTATTAGCCAGTTAGACGCGTTTAAGATCATGAGAGGCATGGATAGGGTGAATGCGCTCACTGTTTTTTTTCCCCAGGGTTGGGGAATCGAACTATAGGGCATCAGTTTAAGTTGGAGGAGAATGAATAAATGGAAATCTGAAAGGCTTTTTTTTTACACAGTGGTATGCATATGGAATGATCAACCAGCAGGAGTGGCAGAGGCGGGTGTATTAACAACATTTAAAGGGCGTTTGGACAAATACATAGATAGGAAAGGTTTAGAAGGATATGGGCCAAGTGCAGGGAAATGGGGTTAGCGTTGATAGATATTTTGGGCCAAAGGTCCTGTCTCCATGCTGTAGGACTCTATGACTCCTAAACGTTAGGGAGGCCTTGCTGAAACTGTACAAGTTACTTATCAGATCACATTTGCAATACGGTGAACATTTTTGGGCCTCTTATCCAAGGAAAAACATATTTACCTTTTTGGAGTCAATCAGCCAAGATTTATGAAGCAAGATTTATGGAGAGGGTGTCTTATAAGGAGAAGATAAATAAGTTGGGCCTGAACTCAGTGGAGTTTAAAGAAAAGACAGCTGATCTTATTGAAACAAACAGGATTCTTAGCAGACTTGACAAGGTAGACACAGAGGTTGTCTCCCCTTGTGGGAGAGTCTATGATCAGATAGTCTAATCTCAGAATAAGGGATCATAAGTTTAAGTTGGAAGTGAGATTTTTTTTCTGAGAGCTGTTAATCTACTGCATTCTTTCCTGCAGCAGGCTGAAGAAGTTGGGTCACTAAGTATATTCAAGATTGAGGTACAGATTTTAAATCCGTAAAGGAATAAGGGTTATGGGGAAAAGGCTCAGGAAAGTGCCATTGAAGATCATTAAAACAACCATGACCTCGTTGTATGGTGTCACAGATTTGATAAGCCGAATGGACTACTTCTGCTTTTCCATCTTAGATTGTTAAAAGCGAAGGATGTCAAAGGGTGAGTAGAGGATGACAGTATGGTTTTGAAGTAGAGGATCGGCATAATCATGTTGAATAGTGGGCCAAATGGCCAGCTCTTATAATTTGTAATTTTTTTTGGAGTAAGAATATTTATAATCAGGCAGGGAAAGAGTTAAGTTGTGAAACGAGGTTCAGCTAAGCACGACTCAGATCAGATAATAACTTGTAGTTAACAATGGGGTGCTAGAGGCAAGGGTAATGGGTTAACAAGGTGGAAAAGCATTCATAATGTAGAGCCATTTGACAATATTGGAAGCATTCACTATGCAATGTCAGCTAACAAGGGGAAAAGTATCCATTGTATGAATACAGTTAACAAGGTTAAGAATATGCATTGTGTAACAGTAAAGGGCTTGGTCTCTGCTGTTGATACTTGTGGATTGTAATGGTCACCCAATTAATATGTATGTTGCCTTATCTGGATGCTCCTCCCTGTAAAATGACTATATAGTTCATTGAGAAATTGTTCTTCCAGAGAAGACCGAGGACTCGTGTCACTGTGCGTGTGGGCAATTGTTCTCTCGCCCTCCAAGGCCTGAAATAAAGATGAAGGAGTAAAACTATGCCGGGGGAACCGGGACGAAAGGAGAATACCCTATCAAATCTCCTCTTGGCCAGCTCCTTCTATTTTGTATCTTTCTGGAGAATACCTATCAAATCTCATCTCGATCTTCTCTAAGGGGGAAACAATCTCGGCTTCTGCAATCTTCCCACAAAACTGTAGATCTTTATCTTTGGAAACATAACTGTGAATTTTTGTCTGTTCTTTCGAAGCCTTCACATCTTCCTAAAGTGTGGTGGCCTAGAATTGGACATAAATAGTCTTGTTAAAAACTTAACTCATAGCTTATAGAAAGGTTTCTGATGGATTCCTTGCCTTTCCATTTCAGTCTTTATTTATAAAACATAGGAACATCCCTAGATGTTTTGTTTAACCACTGTGCCAATCTGTGCTGTCTTTTTCCACACTTTACAAATATCCCAAGATCTTTTTCTTCTTGTAGCCTATATTTTTTTATTCACCCTCTAATTTCTACTGGAGCATAATTACATCAGTCACTTTGACCTACTTGTCTGGAGTTGATTATTCCAGCGCTGTTCTGGCTTCCCACTTCCTTCTTAGATAAATGTCAACTTGTCTAAAACTCTGTTGCCCGTCTCTTGTTACAAATGTCATTTATCCATCACCTCTTTGCTTGCTCATCTTCCTTGGCCTCTGTCTCTCAATGCCTCAATTTAAAGATGCCCTAATGCTCATCTCAAATCCCCTTCCATTGCCTTACCTGTAAGGATGAAGAGAAAAGAACTTGCTTAAATTAGGTAAAACTATAATTGGAATTATAAACAACTGCGATAGTGAAATATATGCATCCTCGTTTCAGTAAGACAGGAGTGTAACAACTGACACTTAGACAATGCGGTTAATATACAAGAATTTAACAGCAATATCCATTTTTAAAAAAACTTGAAAGACATTTTTGATACTATGTGGTAATGGGGAAAATCGTACAAGGTAACAAAAATCTTGGTTAAAAACTTGTTACTTTGGAGCATCTTGAAATAGAAGAGCCAGGTGTTCATAGGGAAATCTTTAGCTAATGTTTTGGAGAATTGCAGCTGAACTGATTGAAATTGGCATTGTGCAAGAGACCAAACCCAAGATGGTGACTGAGTAGGATTCCTGAACTGGAGCTCGTTCTGCTCCATCCATTTCTTTTCTTTTATTCTGTCCTTTCGTATTTCTTTTCCTTTCTCTTTTACCTGCTATCCTTGGGCAGCATTGGTGATGTCTGGGGTGAAATCCAGCATAGGCTCAAGCTCTGGGCCTCAAGGTGAAGCCTAGCACAGTTTGGGTTAGAAGGACTGTTATTCTGAGCTCTTATTTCTCTATCTTTAAATTTTTTTCTGGACTTTTAATTTTCCTAATTTTAAAAACGTTTTCCTCCAGAATTTGTATTGAACAACCTGTATCTAAGGTAGGGCCATAAATGGTGACTTGTAAACTTTTCACTCTACTCATGTGAGCACATGACAAGAAAACCAATTCATTAAGATCAGAATTCGAGAAAGCTGCATATGTTTGCTTGACTGTTTCAGAAATCACCTAAGATTGATGCCCTTTGGCATTGTTCTGGAGTTGACTTTTCCCAGGAAGTTTCAATTTCATTGTATTCATGAATTCAGTTGAGATTTTATGACAAATGGACAGCTTCATGGCCATATTTTATTTATAGTTTTTTTTTGTTTGCAACTGAAGCAAGTTATAGCTCCTTGTAGTCCATTTGATGAGCACTTTGCCCAAGGGCAGCTCTTTGACTGTGCTGATGCTTTTTTTTTGTCAGTGGTAGTTTGTCATTGGCTTCTACTGTCAGGGGCAGAGCCAGGAGACAGGTGCCAAGTCTACCTTAGCTTGAATAGAAGTTAAATCTATGCAGTTGGGAATGTTAGAAACTGTAGACTAGCTGTCTGGCTAACTGTACCAGTGTGATTTCCTGTTCTCTGGAGTATTTGTCCATGCCTCTAACGTTCTAGATCAGTTACATGATCCTGATGTCACCATTCCCCATACTGAACAACGTTTGCAGGAAATGTTAAACCAACATTATGTTAATGAACTACCCACCAGAAAGAGCAGGCTATTTTCATCTAAATTACAAAAGCTATGAATTCTGGAGCTGCTTTAAAACTCAAAAAGCAAAACTCAGCCCTCTGTTAAAAAGAGCTTTGAGTTATGGAATTATACTTCTGATCTCATACCTGGAATGTGTCAATGGCTTATGGAGTTAAGACTTGTAGTGTCTTGAACTACAGTGTTAGACTTAATATTTTAACCATGTGTTGAATTCATCAAGTGCAGTCCTGTTCATAGACATGCAAATCTGTCTCACGCAAATGAATTGACGCAATTCTGCAGAAGTGTAGCTATGTAGAACCATTTCAACCAATGTAGAATCATAGAGTCCCAACAGACCATTCAACACATTGAGTCCACACCAACTGTTGTTAGTGATTCTGTAAGGTAGGATTATATGTGTTTGGAGAGGCAAGGAATGCTTGGGGGTAGTCAGCATGGTTTTGCAAGGGAAATCATGCCTCACAAACTTGATTGTATTTTTTTGAGGAAGTAACCAAGAAGATTGAGGAAAAGCAGTAGACGTTGTTTATTTGGGGTTTTGTAAAACCTTTGATAATGTTCTGCATGGTAGACTAATTATTAAAATTACATCATTTGATTCAGGGTGAGCGTGCCAATTGGATACAAAATTGGCTTAATGGCAGGAACAGGACATGGTGGTGGAGGGTTGTCTTTCAGACTGGAAGCCTGTGACCAGAGATGTTCCACAGGGACTGGTGCTGCGTCCACTTTTGTTTCTTATTCATATTAATGATTTAGATGAGAATATAGAAGGCATAGTTAGTAAGTTTGTGGATGACACAAAAATGAATGGTGTACTGCAGTGAAGAAGGTTCTCTAGGATTAGAAAGAGATCTTGATCAATTGGGTCAATGGGCTGTAGAGTGGCAGATTGAGCTTAATCTGGATAAATGTGAAATTATTGTATTTTGGTAAAGCAAACAAGGGGAAGACTTATACAATTCAAAGCAGTGCCCTAGGTAGTGTAGAACAGAAACAACGCTGGGTAGAAATACATAATTCTTTTGAAATTTGCTTAACATGTAGAAATGGAGGTTAAAAAGGTGTTTAGCACGCTTGCCTTTATTGCACAGCCCTTTGATTGGGATTGCATTGGGATGTTATGTTAAGGTTGTACAAGACATTGGTGAGGCCTCTTGTGGAGTACTGTGTCCAGTTCTGGCCACCCTGTTATAGGAAGAGGAGAGGGCTCAGAAGAAATTTACTCGGATGTTGCCAGGAATTGAGGGTTAGTGGTTATAAGAGGAGGCTGGGATTTCTTTCCCTGGAGAATAGGAGGTTGAGGAGGTAGAGGTTTATAAAACCATGAGGTGTACAGAAAGTGAATGCTAGGTGTCTTTTTCTGGGGGATTTTCAAGACTAGGGGGCATAATTTTAAGGTGAAGGGATAAATATTTAAACAAGACGCGAGGGGCAATTTTTGTTTTTTTACAGTGTGGTTTGTGTGTGGAATGAACTTGCAGAGGTGAGTGGTGGATGCAGGTACAGTTCCAACATTTAAAAGACATTTGGATAAGAAAGGAGGGATCTGGGCCAAGCACAAGCAGATGGAACTAATTTAGTTTGGGATTATGGTCGACATGGACTCGTTGGACTGAATGGTCTGTTTCTTTGCAGAATGACTCTGACCCCTCTGAAGAGCATTCCACCGAGACCCACCCTTCTATTCTTGCTTTTCATATGGCTAATCTACCTAGCCTACACTACAGACACAATGGGCAATTTAGCATGGCCAGTCCACCGAATCTGTACATTTTTGAAGTATGGAAGGAAACCAGAGCACCCGGAGGAAATCCTGCAGTCTAGAGGAGAATGTGCAAATTCCACACAGACAGTCGCATAAGTTGGAATCGAACCTGGGTCCGTGGCGCTGTGCTAGCCACAAATACATTTGATGTGTAAAAATCAAATGGTTAGTCAAAACTTGAACTCAAGACTAGAAATTCAAGGCATAATTTAGATACGTACTACTCCAGACAAAGAGAATTCTGTGTTGGAGTGTAGTAATTATTCCATTGACATCTTGCAGTCATGATACAGATGGAGTTTCAAGATGAGCTGAATTGCTTTCTGAAGTTAAAACTGAACTGGTTCCAATTTCAGTTTGAATGCACTCAGCACATGTGATGATGAATTAAAATGCTGGTATGGATATTGCAGGCCAGTACTTGAATAAGAGCAACAATATGTTCCTTGTCCCATTCTCTGTTTTTAACCAGCAAATAGGCACTTATTTAGATCCCAGCCTTAGATTGTACTGAGGCCAAGATGCTGCTACAAACAGAAGAATTATTGGGGAAATATGGACTGTTGCTATTATTCAGAGACAAAAAGAACTGCAGATGTTTGAACCCAAAGTAGATCAGCAGAAGGATGGAAAAACTCCTAGCCAGGTAGCATACATGGAGAAGTTGACGTCCTGGGTATAACCCTCCTTCAGGAATGGAGATGGGGTTAAGGGGAACTGCACATAAAGAGAGGGGTAGAGTGATGAGGTAGTGAAGATGAACACAGGGGGTGGATACAACCTGGTTGGTTGACGGGAGAGATGGATCTGGTTGGTGGTGGAATAGAAGGGAATAGGCAGGACTGGAAAGGGAGATGGGGGATAGCAAGGTAGGTTATTTGAACTTAATGTCGAGTCCTCCGGACTGCAGGCTGTCCAGGCAGAAGGTAAGGGCTTTTGCCCAAAACATTGATTCTCCTGCTCCTTGGATGCTGCCTGAGTGGCTATGCTTTTCCAGCACTACACTCTTCGACTCTGATCTCCAGCATCTGCAGTCCTCACCTTCTCCTCGAAGATAAGATGTTGTTCATTCAAGCCTGACCTCCCAGTCACCACCCATTTCAATTCTCCTTCTCACGCCTCCTCCAATATGCCCATCCTCAGCCTCCTCCATTCCCACAGTGAATCAGACTGCAAATTGAAGAACAACACCTTATCTTCCACCTGAGCAGCCTACATCCCGAAACACTCAATATTGAGTTCTCCAATTTCAAGTAAGTTTCCTATCCATCCCTTGACTCCCTTTTCAGCCCCACCTCCTCCCTTCTATTCCACCAGCTGACTCTTCCCTCCAGCTTCCAACCAGATCCATCTTTCCCTTCGACTGATCAGGTCATACCCACCATTTGTGTTCACCTATCACTACCGCACCATTCTCCCCCCAACCACCAAATCTGCAGTTCTCCCTATCCCAACTCAATTCCTGAAGAAGGGTTATACCCGAAATATTGAATTCTCCATCTCCTGATGCTGCCTGGCTTGCTGTGTTCTGTCAGCCTCCTGCTTGTCTATTGTTGCTGTTATTCAAGCAAGAATAAACTTTCTCTTTTACCTCCAGCCCATGATGCCATCATATCACAAAGATTAATCTGATTTGAGAGCGATCAAGTGCATTGTTGTATGGAACTATTCTGCACTCCTCCTCTCCATACTCACTTCCAAGTATTATGCCATGCTGTGATGATGACTAGTCCTAAGTGCTATTTAGTATCTCACCTGGGAGTCCATTGTTTACGTAAAATGAGACCATGAAAGTCACCATGCTTATTTGAGCTTCATTGTGACATGGTCATTCCTGCGTTTTTCCAATCAGTATGGATAATGATAGAATGGAAACCTAAGGTTGAATCTTTTACTTCCTTCAGGTTCCCACAAACTAACATGACTATATTGAAAACAAAAAATGCTGAAAAATCACAGTGAGTTCGGCAGCATTCACGGACAGAGCAAGCTAACGTTTTGAGTCTAGATGACTCTTCATCAGAGCTAATGTGAAGTGTGGATGGGGTAGATTTCATGCAATAATTTGGAGGTGGCGTGCTGGGGGAGAAAGGGTGCTGATAATGCAGATTAAACGATTGGAATGTGAGAATAGCAGAACAATGGTCTGTCCAACTGCCAAGCTAGAAAGAACAGATTGCCCCCACCAGTGGGACCAGGGGGAGAGATGACATGGTGACATAGTCAAAAAAGGGAGGAAATCTGAAGGTGCTGAACTCGATATTAAGTGCAGAGAGTTGTACAGTGCCTCATCTGAAGATGAGATGTTGTTCCTCCAGTTTGTGCTGTCATTCACTGGAATATTGAAGCAAGCTGGGGACAGACAAGTGGGTATGTAAGCAGGATGCTGTTTGAAATGACTGACTACAGGAAGGTCAGGGTCACACTTGCACACAGACCAGAGGTGTTCTGCAAAGTGGTCATCCAGTCTACATTTGCTTTCTCCAATATAGGGTGGGCTACATTGGATGCAATGAACGCATAGACCAGATTGGAGGTGGTACGGTGAAATGCTGTTTAACCTGGAAAAACTGTTTAGGCTGTTGGATGGTGAGTCAGGAAAAGGAGAAGGTATTGAATTTTCTGTGGTTGCATTGGAAGGAGGGGTGGTGTTGGTGATCATCTATGAATGGACTAGTATGTACTGGAGGAAATTGTCCCTGAGAAATGCAGATTGGGGAGTAAGGGGAAGATGTGTTTGGTGGTAGTGTTCTGTGGGAAATATCTGAAATGGGCGAGGATGATCTTGAAGTGCAGACCCATTATTCCTGCCCCACAGAACTTATTTCCTCCTTTCCTGATATGATTTTCTATACTTTTGTCCAGTCCCTTGCCACTTACATCTGTAATTTGTCTGATGCTTTACATCAGTTTCAGAACTTTTAGTTTACAGATACCTGCCACACTGCACAATGGATGTTCAATCCCTTTACGTGCCTATCTCTTATCAGGATGGTCTCGGGTCTCGGTGCTGCTTCCTCGAGAGAAGGTCTGAAACATCTCCATCCAACACCACCCTCCTCTGCTAGGTGAGCTTCTCCTCACCTTGAACACTTCTCCTTTAAAGTCTCTCACTTTTTTCAGATCAACGATGTGGACATGGGTATGTGCAGGGCCCCAATTATGTCTGTTTCTTTGTGGGCTTTCCCTGTTCCAACATTCCCTGTTCCAATATTACTTGGGCTATGCATATGCATGCACATGATTCTTTTTCTGGTACATTGATTCTGTTTCCCTCTCTTGCCTGGAATAGGAAAATGTTTAAAATCAATTTTGCTTCCAGTATCCACTCTGTCTTCACCTGATCCATCTTTAACTCCTCCCTTCCCATACATGACATTTCAGTTTCCATTTCTGGAGATTGGCTGGCCACTGATATCCATTGCAAACCCACCGACTCCCACAGCTACTGTAGCTAGACAGCCTCACACCCTGCTTCCTGCAAGGAGTCCATCCCATTCTCCCAGTTGCTCCTTCTCTATAGGGAACCCCAGAAATGTCCGGCTTTTTTTTCCTCTGCCGAGTGTTCCCTGCTACTGTAGTTGAGGACCCTCAGCCGGGTCTGACCCATTGCCCCCATTTCTGCCCTCATTGCCTCCCTCCCACTACACTGATAGGGTCCCCCACTCGATACTTTCCACCCCACCGACCGCTGCATCTGAAGGATCATAAACCCCCATTTTTCACCACCTCCAGTGGGATTCCACATTCAGATGCATATTCTGCTCCCCTCCCTTGTGTTATGGACCAGGCCAGACTCCTCAAAACATTTCAAGAAGATAACCCAGACCCTAACTTTGCATTTGTTTTAAGCAAGTGCGCAGTGGATGTTTCAGGAGAAAATCAGCTGGTCAAACCACTTACTTTTAAACAAAATGGAATTTATTGACATGATTACTGAATGAAACACACAGAATATAAAAGAGAATATACCAAATAACTTATCTGAAAACCCAACAGACTGTCCCAACTTAATGATGCAGTTCCAAATTACTTGTAAGAATCCCCATAAACACCCTTTGGCACAAAAGGTCAAATCAAACAAGATCTTACAGGCTTGAAGTGAGTGAGAGAGAGAGCGACTCCAGCAGCCTTTTCTTCTCTCACACATCCACACTCACTGCTGCATTAAACCAACCCCTTAAAAAAAGCTGCTAGAACTGGCCACTCCCCTTTTATGATACAAGGATTTTTCAAAACCTGAAAGCCCCCTGCCTGAGGCAGTATCTGTTGGCTGTAAACAAATTGGCCCTAAAATCCATCCAAACTCAAGACTGGTCAGGGCCTTGTGTCATTTACAATCTGTCTGGGGAAAAAAAAACCAAGAACAACCTAACCTTGCTAATGGAGCAGCTTTGTCTCACTTGTCTGTGTTCCACAGGGATTGTTCCTTCTGGGATACCGTGATCTGCTGATCCAGACCAGCACCTTTCCATACTTTCACGGCACCTTCCAGACAATCGTATAAGGTGTAACATTTGCCTTTTTACTTCCTCCCTCCTCACCATCCTCTTTAATTGCTGCCAGACCTGCTGAATTTGTCTAGCATTCTGTTTTGGTTTGATTTCCAGTATCCGTTGTTCTTTGCTTTTTCATTATGATGTTGAGCCTGAATTTTAAATGGCATTTCAGGCACCTGTCATGGAATAAATTGAAAATGTGCTACAAATATTCAAAGGATCACTATAACTAGCAAAGTAGAGTTACTGAATCAGTCACATGTACTTATTCTGTATTTTGTGAAGTCAAAGGAGGTTACAGCTAATTAACTCAAGGCTGCCAGCATTTTCTTCTGAGGGTTGGTGTGGGCTTGATGGGCCAAATGGCCTGTTTGTAGGGATTCTATTATTTGTTTGTAATTATTGTCTTCAGCTCAGTTCTTGAGCTTATTGTTTAATATCTTTTCAAGCATTGTTTAATTTCTGTTTCAGCAATCATTTTGTGGCAGAGAATTCCTTGTTGTAACATCGTCTGTTCAAAGCATTATTGTCTCTCCATCTTTCGTGGTTATAGTTTTATGTCCTTGTATAATCTCTTGAGCAGTGGAAATAATCTATCAAAATGTACCCTTGCATAACTCATCAAAATGTCTGAGAGCTTTATCAAAACATGCCTTTTGTCTGTGTGGTGTTGCTTCCAACAAAGGTATTGTCTGATTTTAAGTAATTTGCATATCAAATGTAACCTGTAATACTGCATAGTGTGCTAATAATTGACTCGGAGACACAAATGTTTGGGTGCAGTTGTGTGTCAGTGGAGAAGTTATGTCAAGCCATTTTTAGATAGTGTTAACACTGGCATGGCAAAGTGGCTCAGCGGTTAGCTCTTCTGCTTCACACATTTGGGACCTGGGTTCCGTTCCACTTTTGGGTGACTGTCTGTGTGGAGTTTGCAACTTCTCTGCGTGGGTTACTTCTCGTGTTCCAGTTTTCTCCCACACTCTGAAGATGTGCAGGCAAGATGAATTGGCTGTGCTAAATTGCCCATAGTATCCAGGGATGTGCAGAGTAAGTGGATTAGCCATGGGAAATGCAGGGTTACAGCGAGGCAGTGCGTGGGGGACTTCAGAAGTCAGTGTGGACTTGATGGGCCAAATAGGCTGCTCCCGCACTGTAGGGCTTCTGTGATTTCCTACCATGCATTAAGTACAGCTCTACTTGAAGTTTGATTTAAATGCAGCATTGATAAAGCATATGCTTTGCAGTCCTTAACTGATTTTGAATTTGAATTTGAATTTGGCCATGTTGTTCCAAGTGAATAAAATAACTGATCTGATAAATTAGATTGCTGCCTGAAGCACAAAATACTATTTTATTTGTGCTAATTTGATTAAAGAGGGAGTTGAGATGAATATTGAACCCAGTTTTGGAGCATTTATGGACAAGGGCGAATACTCTATTAGTATCAAATTCCTCACAAATTGCACACAGTGAGGGTTCAAATTCTAGCTGTAGTTTAAAGAATGACAAGGCTGGAGGCACCTTGGCTAATGATGACAGCTGTATTTTGTTTACACTGTTTTCTTTCAGCTGAAGTTATACCACCCTCTGAACCAGGTAGCTTTACCAGCTGACAAATACATTCACGAGTTGGAGGGAAGAGATCTTTGAAGAAATCTTGATATTATAATAACAGAATGAGACTAAGTACTGGAGCTTAGGGGTAGAAACGGTGATAGATTTGGAAATCAAAAGGTAGTTAGGCATTCTTCAACTCAGCTCCATTGGCAAATTATCAGTAAAGTCCATCATAATTCAAAAAGGCAGCAGAACAGTTTTGGATGGGAAATAAATACTGGCCTGCCAGCAATACCCATGAGAGAATTAGAAAGAGAACTCACCTGGACCACAGAAGACAGGGTGGTAGGAGATGGAAAGTGTTCAGCCTGGAGGTCGGTAACCAATGGTGTTCCACAGGCATCTGTTCTGGGACCTCTGCTTTTTGTGATTTTTATAAATGGGTTCGAATGGATTGGCTAGAGAGACAGTTAGAGGCAATGAGGAATTTACAAGAGCAAGGGGTGTGATGGATGTCAGTTATAAGAAGGGGGAAAAGTTGCAGATACAGTCACATAGAAGGGTTAACTCCAGGAAAGCTAAAAGAGGTAGGCAAGTTGTGCTGGAGTCTTCTGTGACTATGATAGGTACGTTGGGTTCCAAGAGGTCGATTGCGTTGGGGACTCTCTAGTGGAAGGACAGAAAGGGAGGCTAGATTAGATTAGATTACTTACAGTGTGGAAACAGGCCCTTCGGCCCAACAAGTCTACATCGACCCTCTGAAGAACAACCCACCCAGACCCATTCCCCTACATTTACCCCTTCACCTAACACTACAGGCAATTTAGCATAGCCAATTTACCTAACCTGCACATCTTTGGACTGTGGGAGGAAACCAGAGCACCAGGACGAAACCCATGCAGACATGGGGGGAGAATGTGCAAACTCCACACAGACAGTCACCTGAGAGGGGCATTGAACCCGGGTCTCTGGCGCTGTGAGGCAGCAGCGCTAACCACTGTGCCACCGTGCTGCCCAGAGGGGGAGTGGCGTTTTTGATCAGGGATAGCATTACAGCTGTACTGAGGGAGGATATTGCTGGGAATATATCCTGGGAAGTTATTTGGGTGGAACTGAGAAATAAGAAATGGATGATCACCTTATTGGGATTGTATTATAGACCTCCTAATAGTCTATGGGAAATTGAGAAACAAACTTGTGAGGAGATCTCAGTTATCTGTAAGAATAATAGGGTGGTTATGATAGGGGATTTTAACTTTACAAACATATACTGGGACTGCCATAGTGTTAAAGATTTAGATGGAGAGGAATTTGTTAAGTGTGTGCAAGACAATTTTCTGATTCAGTATATGTGGATGTACCTACTAGAGAAGGTGCAAAACTTGACCTACTCTTGAGAAGTAAGACAGGTGACTGAGCTGTCATTGGGGGAGCACATAAGGGCTAGCAAGCATAATTCCATTAGTTTTAAAATAGTGATGGAAAATGATAGACCACATTTAAAAGTTGAAGTTCTAATTTGGAGGAAGGCTAATTTTGACGGTGTTAGGGAAGAATTTTCAAAAGCTGATTGGGGCAGATGTTCGCAGGTAAAGGGACGGCTGGAAAATGGGAAGCCTTCAGAAATGAGATAACGAGAATCCAGAGAAAGTATATTCCTGTTAGGGTGAAGGAAAGGCTGATAGGTGTAGGGAATGCTGGATGACTCAAAAAAATTGAGGGTTTGGTTAAGAAAAAGAAGGAAGCATATGTAAGGTATAGACAGGAGAGATCGAGTGAATCCTTCGAAGAGTATAAAGAAAGTAGGAATAAACTTATGAGGGAAATCAGGAGGACAAAAAGGGGACATGAGATAGCTTTGGCAAATAGAATTAAGGAGAATCCAAAGGGTTTTTACAAATACATTATGGACAAAAGGGTAATGAGGGAGAGAATCTGGCCCCTCAAAGATAAGCAAGGTCATCTTTGTGTGGAGCCACAGGAGATAGGGAAGATTCTAAACGAGTATTTTGCATCACTATTTACTGTGGAAAGCGACATGGAAGACATTGAATGTAGGGAAATAGATGGGTGAATCGAAAGCAGCTGTTCCCATTAGTTGAAGGATCAATAACAAGGGGGCATAATCTTAAAGTGAAAGGCAGCAGGTTTAGAAGGGGTTTGAGGAAAAAAAGTTTCAACCAGAAGTTAGTGGGAGTCTAGAATGCATTGCCTCACAACATTTAAAAGCTACTTGAAGTTTTAGAATGTGTCCAGAGTGGGAAAATGGACTAGTATAGATAGTATTATGTTTTTGATGTGCTGAAGGCTTCTTCTGTGCTGTATAATTCTGTGATAGGATAAGATAATTTTGCATGATCTGTTTTGTGTTTCATGTCAGAATGTAGTTTATTTTTATTCAATAGCTGATATGTTTTGCCTTTTTTTTCAAAATGTAATTGACTGAATCAGTTATTACAGTGCACGTGAAATCCAAAGTCTCTTTGTTCAGCAACACTCCCAGGATCTTATCACTAATTATGTAAGTCCTGCCCTGATTTGCCTTTCCAAAATGCAGCACCTCACATTTATCTGAATTAAAATCCATCTACCACTCATTTGCCCACCGAACCATTTGATCAAGATCTCGTATTCTGAGGTAACCTTTCTTGCTGTCCACTGCACCTCCAATTTTGGTGTCATCTGCAAACTTACTAACCATATCTTCTATGTTTATATCCAAACCATTTATACAAATGATGAAAAGCAGCGGACCCAGGACTTAGCCTTATGATACACCACTGGTCACAGGCCTCCAGTCTGAAAACTAACCCTCTTAACCCACTACTTATCATTGAGTTGTTCTGTATCCAAATTCCTCTATTCTGTGATCTAACCTTGCTAAAAAATCTACCATGCGAAACCTTGTTGAAAGCCTTACTGCTTTCCATATCGATCATCGACATTTCTGACATCAGCCCATTGTCAGGAATGAGGCTTATGGGCCAAAGGTGCTGAGAGATAAATGGGAGGGGGCTGGGAATACGATACATTGATGAAGGTGGGGGCGAAAGTGATAGGTCAGAGAGGAGAGTGGAGCAGATAAGTGAGAAGGAAGATGGCCAATGTTTATCTCTGTTTACCCGTAGCTGCGGTCTAATATCTTGTAATAAATAAGAATTCTTGTTGAGCACAGGAATTTAGTCTGTGCATTCTACCAGACTTGGTCTTGAAAGTCAGATAAATTTGAGATACTTTTTTTGAAATGAAGTCCTCAACGTTTGCTAAGACTTTGGGAAAGTGGACTTGATATATGGCACACTACCATAACACTCTGCCAATATTGTTACCTTCAATTCCATCTGCCCTAATTGTGTGTAATATCCTCTTGTTTGTATCTTAATTTTTTTTTTTGAAAATACAACTGCACTGCATCCACTGTTTCTTTATTTTCCAATCCTCACTGTTGGCATATATCCATGTTGGCTGAGTTTGTAGCTGTTTGTTACCATGAAAAGGCGTGACTTCTCTGCTGCTTGGGTGAGCTTAATTGATTTACTGTCTGGCAGCTAAAATAGAGTTTCCCAGTTGTGGGAGTTTACAATATTTAAGCGACTTTTAAACCCAGTTGGTGCTGCCAGATGTGCCATCATTTACTGTAATTGAGTATAGTCCTTTGTCAGCTTATTCTCTCCATTGGGATTCAGCAAAAGTTGTCGCCAATTGTACAACGAGGCCATTCTTAAAAATGGTTTAATGTTCCTGTTCTTCTCCTCCTCTGCTCCCAAGACAGCAGAAACCTCCTAATTCAAGCCCTTTTCACCATCTTGAAACCTAATGTCTGTCGGTGGCTCTCTCTTAGCAATAAGCAGCCTGAAAATTATGTTTTACTTGGCAATGCATTTACAAACTTGATCATTGTGATCACATTCCACGGGACAGCTGCCACTTAGATGTCAATGGACATAAAAATTATTGAAATTAGTTTGCAATCTGACATCTGCTTTAGATAAATCGTTTATTGTGAAAATTAGCTCCCAATGGGTAATGTGAACTGTGTGGATAATATGAGGGTGAAGAGCTGGCATTATTTTTTTCATTTATATAGGCAAACAATTTCCCTTTAATGAAGTGTCATTTACTCATGAGGTACCACAGCATTACACTGAAGAGACAAGTCATTAAAATATGAAACTGTCATTATAATTGCAGAGTTGGGTAACACTTAGCCTGACTTCAGCATTATATGCAGTGACATTTATATGGAACCTGTTATTTTGTTGTTGTCTTATGATTTAGAGAGTAGAAATAGGAGTCAACCAATATCTGTGGTCTTCTGACTAGGATATTGACTGATTAAAAATGATTTCAGTGCTTTGAAGTTCATGGTTCTTCACGTTTTGTCATTATGATTTTTCTGAGTAAATGTTTAGCTTGCAGAAATTGTTAATTTGTCAAAACCTCATAGTGATGGAAAATTGTCTGTTGTTGGGGTGTGATGAAGCAGAGTGGGAGGAGGTACTTGTGGAGGATAAACACTAAGTGTTGGGACATAATAGCTTGTTTCTAAACAATCAATTCAATGCAAAAATTGCGAAGGTTGCACTTGCATGTTTACTCACAATCAAAACGCCGTTGTTATGTCTGGTTGTGGCTTCAGGCTATGGATAGTTTTCACATTCCCACCTTTGCTATGGAAGAACTGACTTGGAAATACTGTTGAGCAATTGTATTTGGTTGCAACAGTGCTGGCAGAAGTGTTGTACTCCAGATGCTAATGGTGCATTCACAAAACTATAGTATGATTGGTGGAAGGAAGGGGTTTTAAAGTTGATGAATTGGCTGCTGACCAATGTGGATGCACGTAGGTTAAAGCTGGGGCAAAGATGTGGCAAATGGAGTACAATGTGGGGAAAACGTGAGTTTGTCCACAGACAGAATAAAAAAGAATTATATTATCTAAGTGGTGAGAGATTGTGAAGCTTGAGATGTAGACATATCCTAGTCTATAAATTGCAGAATATTAATATGCAGGCACTGCAAATGATTAGGAAAGCTCATAGGATGATATTGTTTATTGTGAAGGGAACTGAGTACAAAAGTAGAGATGTTGTGCTTCAGACCATTTCAGGAGTACTATGTACAGTTCTAAAGAAGGACCACTGGATTTGAAATGTTAACTGTTTCTCTTTATAGATGCTGCAGATCAGTTGGGTTTCTCCAGTAATTTCTATTTTCGAACTATACATAATATTTGTTTCCTTATTTAAGGGAGGGTGTAAATGTGTTGGAAGCAGTTCAGAGAAGACCTACTGAAACCTACAATGGTCAAGTGGTCTTATGAAGAAAGGTTGGATAGGTTTGACTTATCCTCTGGAGGTTAGAAGAGGATGACTTGATTGAAACATAAAAGGGCCTGAGGAGACTCAAAGGGGAGAATTTGGAACTAGGGGGTCACTGTTTAAAGATGAGGGTTTGCCTATTTAAGAGAAAAATGATTATTTTTCTGTAAGAACCATGCGCCTTTCGAGTTTTCTTCCTCATAAGGTGGTGAATATTTTTAAGGTACAGATTCTGAGCAATAGGGTTGAAGGTTATCAGGAGTATGTGAGAATATTGAATCATTAGGTCAGTCATGAATGGCAGAGTAGTAGGCTCAAAAGTCCAGTTGGCGTACGCTTGTTCCTTGTAAATTTTTTTTTGTGTTGCATTATATTCTTGTCTAAACATTTAGGTAGTGATGTGGTTGTAATTGAGAGATGAATAAAATGAATAAAATCAACAGCAGAATATCTTAGCTGTGTTTCAGTTAACTTATATGGATGGTCCAGTTGAGCTTCTGGTCAATGACAATCCCAAGGATATTGGTAGTGGAGGTAGTGCTTAGGGCGGCACAGTGGTTAGCACTGCTGTCTCGCAGAGTCAGAGACCCGGGTTCAATTCCCGCCTCAGGCGACTGTGTGGAGTTTGCACGTTCTCCCCGTGTCTGCGTGGGTTTCCTCCGGGTGGTCCGGTTTCCTCCCACAGTCCAAAAATGTGCAGGTCAGGTGAGTTGGCCACGCTAAATTGCCCGTAGTGTTAGGTGAAGGGGTAAATGTAGGGGAATGGGTCTGGGTTGGTTGCGCTTTGACGGGTCGGTGTGGATTTGTTGGGCTGAAGGGCATGTTTCCACACTAAGTAATCTAATTGGCAATGGTATTGCCATAAAAGACTGGTTCTAATTTCTCTTGTTGAAGGTGATTATTGCTTGGCAATTCTGATGCAAATATTAGTTGACCCTTAGCCAAATGCTGGATGTTGACCTTGACTTAATTCGTGTGGACATGGGCTGCTTGATTACCTGAAAATTTGAAATTATAGCTGAAGGCTACTTTTATTACGAGACTCTATAATCGGAGGGAAGGACATAGATGAAGTAGCTGAAGATGTGTAAGTCTAGGACTCTGTCCTGTGGAACACCTGCGGTGATGAATGTGTGTCAACAACTGCAACAATTTTCCTCTCCTATCTTTCAGTCACTAGTGAGTATTTCCCCTGGTACATAATGATTTCAGAATTGTTAATAGAAGGATAAGAATTGTGTTTCTGTAGAGTTTTTCGCATTGTTCCCTGTTGCTTTCTGTAATTTCTGGAATGTACTCTCTGTTTTAAGTAAGATTGCACAAACAATGAGTTGGCAATTGCCAGATTTCGTTTCGCTGAAATTCATTTAGGGATAAATTTTGGTCAGGACATCAGTGTTTCCTTGGAGGGTGTGGTGAGATAAATGGGAGGGGTGTGAGACTGGGAAGTAGCTGAGAGTGCGATAGGACCTTTACACAGATCTAGTTAGTGTTTCTGTGTCCCTACAATGCTAACATCACATGGCCCTGTGAAGTATTTGGCCGCCTTGTTGCAGTCACTGGCTGGCTTGCATTTTTTGCCTTTTATTAAGAAGGAGGTCATGAGCTGCTGTAGTCCACATGTAGGTAGACCCACAATGCCATGATGGAGGGTATGCCAGCATTTTGACCCAGCAACAGTGAATGAACAGTGAAAATCCTATTTCTAAATCAGGATGGTGAGTGGCTTGGAGGGGAACTTTTCAGGTAGTGCTCTTCCCATGTATTTGCTGCTCTTGTCCTTCTAGATGTCGTCGGTTTGGAAGATATTATCTAAGGATCTTTGGAGATTTTCTGCACTGCATCTGGTAGTTAGTACAGACTGCTGCTCCTGAGAGTGGTTGGTGGTGGAGGAAGTGGATGTTAGTGGATGCGGTGTTGATCAAGTGGCTACTTTGTCCTAGATGGTGTCGAGCCTTTTGAGTGTTATTGGAGCTGCATTCATTGATGCCAGTGAGGACAGGCTTTAGGGAGTCAGGAAGTGACTTACAAGCTGCAGTATTCCTAACCTCTGACCTGCTCTTGCAGCCATTGTGTTCATGTGGTGAGTCCAATTGAATTTCTAGTCAATGGTAGCCAACAGAATGTTGTTATTGTGGAATTCAGTAATGGTGATACCATTGAATATCAAGGGGTGGTGGTTAGATTCTCTTATTGGTGATGGTCATCGCCTGGTATTCGTGTGGCATGAATGCTATTGCTACTCGTCAGCCCAAACCTGGATATTATCTAGATTTATTGCAATTGAACATGGACTGCTTCAGGAGTCATAAATGATACTCAATATTGTGGAGTCATCCCCACTTCAGACCTTAAGATGGAAGGAAGGCCATTGACAAAGCAGCTGACGATGTTTAGGCCCAGGACAGTGCCCTGAGGAACTTGTCCTCGGCTGACCTTCTTGATGCCACATTTGGTCAAATATGGTCTTAGTCGCTCTTAGTCAACATCTGGAATTTATCTCTTTTATCCATGTTTGAACCAAAGCTGTAATGAGATCAGAAACTGTGTGGCCTTGATGGAATCCAAACAGACATCACTGGACAGGTTATTGTAGAGCGGGTGCTGTTTGGGAGCACTGTTGTTGACAGGTTGCATCATTTTACTGACTATTGAGAGTAGACTAATGAGGTGTTAATAGGATGTTCCTGGCATGTCCTCCTGTTTGAAGTCTGTTCGATTTAGCATGGTGATCGTGCCACACAACACAGTGGAGGGTATTCTCAATGTGAAGGTGAGTCTTCACAGTTGCAACTATGGCACATGGTGGAATTTGAATTCAACAAAAAATATCAGTAATAGATAGCATTGGTAGGGGTGGGCACCATCCAATCCTAGTGGAGACTATTGTGGATAGATGCATCTGTACTGGCACCTTAGTAAGGATGAGGTCAAATATGTTTTTCCCTCTTGTTGGTTCCCTTACCACCTGCTAGAGCCAGTTTAGCAGCTACTTGATCAGTAGTGCTGATGCAGTTCTGTTCCTGGTGGTGGACATTGTCCTCTGGATGGGAAATTTCATTCTGCAGAGGACCTTCAGTGCTTCTTCCAAGTGTTGTTCACTTTTCAGGAGCATTGAATTATCACCCAAAAGAGGTCGCTATGTGGTAATCAAGAGGAGATTTCTTTGCCCATGTTTAACCTGAGGCCATGAGACTTCATGGGATCTGGAGTCTGTGTCGAAGACTCCAAGGGCAACTCCCTCTCGACTGTATACCAGTGTACAGCCATCTCTGCTAGTCTGTCCTACTGGTTGGGCAGATTATATCTAGGGTTGGTGATGGAGGTATTTGGGACATTTGTATGGTATAACTCTGTGAGTATGACTATGTTAGGTTGTTGCATGACTCGTCAGTTTTCCAAGTTTTGGCATGGACTGCCAAACGTTAGTGAGAAGGACTTTGGGGCTGTTTTTGCTGTTGCTTACTCTGGTACCTGAGTCGATGCCAGATAGTCTGTGGGGTTTTGTTTCTTTGTTAAAGTTTTATAGCAAGTGTTTTGCTAAGCCATTGTTGAGAGTCAACCCCATTGCAGTAGCTCTGGAGTCACATGTAGACTAGATGGCATTTTTCTTTCCCTGCAGGACTTTAGGGATACGGGTGGGTTTTTCCAGCAATCAACAATGGTTTCATGGTGATCAGTAAATTCTTATTTCTTAATTCCAGATACTTTTAGTGATTTCAAATTCCACGATCTGCCGTAGCGGGATTCAAACCCTGGTCCTTAGAAGGTTAGCTTTGTTTCTGGATGAATTGGTGAGCAGGTTATTATTAAACAAGTGCCCATTGATAACATCTTCCACAGTTTTGCTAATGATTGAAGTTAAGCTGGAGCAGTACTCAGTGGAGTTAGATTTGTCTTGCTAATTATTATGAATAAGATGTAACTGCACCCTTTGGTATCTATCCAACTTCATGGACATTTAGCTTGGAAATCTTGGCTTTGGGTGTGGTTACCTCTGAAGCACAGGTTACAAGTGTCATGTAATGAAACCACTGATAGTTTCAATCTCATGAAACATGTCCAAACAGATTTGGCAACAATGTGTAAATATGGTCTTCTGCAATTTACAGAAAGGGAAGGTGCATGCATGTATAATTTAGTTGTCACCACTTAGTCCTCCTCCCATCTGGTCAAAATACACTTTCAAATTAGCAGTGGATGGGTCATCTTTTATTTGTTTCAGTTTACCGTACTACTACATGCATTTTCAAATAGAATAGCATTTGACGGGTAGTTCTTGTATAACGTGATGATTGTGTTCTTGTGCAATCCTGCATTATAGAAAAATTTCGTTTTGAGAAACTGCACTTAAAGCATTGGCATTGTAAACGCTTGCATTTGAGAAAGTGTCCCCAATTGGTCAATCTCGTTACAGTGAATTTGTGTTAACAAAACGTGCGTTTGTAGTAGAACGATCTGTATTACCTGTCCTGATCGCTTGCTGTACCTGCATAGGGGTACATTTTATTCATGCACTAGGATACCCAGATCTCTCTGCATCCAGAAACTGTGCAACCTCTTATCATTTGGTTCTTTCTGCCAAAATGGACAATTTCACACTTTTCTACGTTATACTCCACTTGCCAGATCTTTGCCCAGTCACTTAACCCACTTCTATTCTGAGAGCCATAAATGAATAAATTGAAGCATAATTCCCTGGATAGATTGTGAAAGGGTGTTTATTCTTGTGTGCGAATCTAGAACTAGGGTCATAGTTTAAAAGTGAGGAGCCCCATTTAAACCACATGAGGAAGCAATTTTTTCTCGTTGAGAGTTTTTGGAAGTCCTTCAGTGGATGCAGAATTTTGAAATATTTTTAAGGCCGAGATGAATAGATTCTTAATTTGCCAAGGGGATGAAAGAGTATTGGGGCTATACAGGAATATAGATTTGAGGTTAAAATACAAATCAGCCAAGACCTTATTAAATGGTGGAGCAGGATTGAAGGTCCGAGTGGTTTACTGTTGTTCCTTTTTTGTATATTTGTAGACCAAAATGTTGAATGTTTTCAAGTAAATGATAAATGCTGTTAGAACATAGAACAATACAGCACAGAACAGGCCCTTCGGCCCACGATGTTGTGCCGAACTTCTAACCTAGATTAAGTACCCATCCATGTACCTATCCAAATGCCGCTTAAAGGTCGCCAATGATTCCGACTCTACCACTCCCACGGGCAGCGCATTCCATGCCCCCATCACTCTCTGGGTAAAGAACCCACCCCTGACATCTCCCCTATACCTTCCACCCTTCACCTTAAATTTATGTCCCCTTGTAACACTCTGTTGTACCCGGGGAAAAAGTTTCTGACTGTCTACTCTATCTATTCCTCTGATCATCATATAAACCTCTATCAAGTCACCCCTCATCCTTCGCCGTTCCAACGAGAAAAGGCCGAGAACTCTCAACCTATCCTCGTATGACTTCCTCTCCATTCCAGGCAACATCCTGGTAAATCTTCTCTGCACTCTCTCCAAAGCTTCCATATCTTTCCTAAAGTGAGGCGACCAGAACTGCACACAGTACTCCAACTGTGGCCTAACCAAAGTCCTGTACAGCTGCAACATCACTTCACGACTCTTGAATTCAATCCCTCTGCTAATGAACGATAATACTCCATAGGCCTTCTTACAAACTCTATCCACCTGAGTGGCAACCTTCAAAGATCTATGTACATAGACCCCAAGATCCCTCTGTTCCTCCACCTGACTAAGAACCCTACCATTAACCCTGTATTCCGCATTCTTATTTGTTCTTCCAAAATGGACAACCTCACACTTGGCAGGGTTGAACTCCATCTGCCACTCCTCAGCCCAGCTCTGCATCATATCTAAGTCCCTCTGCAGCCGACAACAGCCCTCCTCACTGTCCACAACTCCACCTATCTTCGTATCATCTGCAAATTTACTGACCCACCCTTCGACTCCCTCATCTAAGTCATTAATAAAAATTACAAACAGCAGAGGACCCAGAACTGATCCCTGCGGAACTCCACTTGTAACTGGGCTCCAGGCTGAATATTTACCATCTACCACCACTCTCTGCCTTCGACCGGTTAGCCAGTTTTCTATCCAATTGGCCAAATTTCCCTCTATCCCATGCCTCCTGACTTTCCGCATAAGCCTACCATGGGGAACCTTATCAAATGCCTTACTAAAATCCATGTACACTACATCCACTGCTCTATCCTCATCCACATGCTTGGTCACCTCCTCGAAGAATTCAATAAGACTTGTAAGGCAAGACCTACCCTTCACAAATCCGTGCTGGCTGTTCCTAATCAAGCAGTGTCTTTCCAGATACTCATAAATCCTATCCCTCAGTACCCTTTCCATTACTTTGCCTACCACAGAAGTAAGACTAACAGGCCTGTAATTCCCGGGGTTATCCCTATTCCCTTTTTTGAACAGGGGCACAACATTCGGTACTCTCCAGTCCCCTGGTACCACCCCCGTTGCCAGTGAAGACGAGAAGATCATTGCCAACGGTACTGCAATTTCCTCTCTTGCTTCCCACATAATCCTAGGATATATCCCGTCAGGCTCGGGGGACTTGTCTATCCTCAAGTTGTTCAAAATGTCCAACACATCTTCCTTCCTAACAGGTATCTCTTCTAGCTTACCAGTCCATTTCACACTCTCCTCTTCTACAATACGGTCCCTCTCGTTCGTAAATACTGAAGAGAAGTACTTGTTCAAGACCTCTCCTATCTCTTCCGACTCAATACACAGTCTCCCACTACTGTCCTTGATCGGACCTACCCTCGTTCTCGTCATTCTCAGGTTTCTCACATACGCATAAAATGCCTTGGGGGTTATCCTTGATCCTATCCGCCAACGATTTTTCATGCCCTCTCTTAGCTCTCCTAATCCCTTTCTACAGGTCCCTTCTGGCTATCCTGTATCCCTCCGCTGCTCTGTCTGAATCCTGTTTCCTCAACCTTATGTAAGCCGCCTCCTTCCTCTTTACCAGACATTCAACCTCTCTCGTCAACCAAGGCTCCCTCACACGACCATTTCTTTCCTGCCTGATAGGTACATACATATCATGGACACGTCGTATCTGCTCTTTGAAAAAGTTCCACATTTCCACCACATCCTTCCCTGACAGCCTATGCTCCCAACGTATGCTCCTCAAATCCTGCCTTACAGCATCGTAATTTCCCTTCCCCCAATTATAAAATCTACCTTGTTGTGCGCACCTATCTCTCTCCATAACCAAGGTGAAAGTCACAGAATTGTGGTCACCGTCACCAAAATGTTCACCCACTAACAAGCCCACCACTTGTCCCGGTTCATTACCGAGTACCAAATCCAATATGGCCTCCCCTCTGGTTGGACAATCTACATACTGCGTTAGAAAAGCTTCCTGGACACACTGCACAAACACCGCCCCATCCAATCTACTTGATCTAAAGAGCTTCCAATCAATATTTGGGAAGTTGAAATCGCCCATGACTACGACCCTGTGGCTTCTGCACCTTTCCAAAATCTGTTTCCCAATCTGTTTCTCCACATCTCTGCTGCTATTGGGGGGCCTATAGTAAACACCCAACAAGGTGACTGCACCTTTCCTATTTCTGACTTCAGCCCATACTACCTCCAGAGGCAGATCCCCCTCAAACTTCCTTTCTGCAGCCGTTATACCATTTCTAATTAGCAATGCCACCCCCCCTCCTTTTTTCCCACCCTCCCTAATCTTACTGAAACACCTGTAACCAGGAACCTCCAACAGCCATTCCTGTCCCTCATCTATCCACGTTTCCGTGATGGCCACAACATCGTAGTCCCAGGTACCGATCCACGCCTTAAGTTCACCCACCTTATTTCTGATACTCCTTGCGTTGAAGTATACGCACTTGAGCCCATCTCTGTGTCCGCAAGTAGTCCCTGTCAGTGCTACCTTCTCCACAGCCTCCCTACAGTCTTGGGCGTCCTGACACACAGCTAGCTTACTTGCTGGACTACAAGTCCGGATCCCATCCCCCTGCCAAATTAGTTTAAACCCCCCCCGAAGAGTGCTAGCAAACCTACCCCCCAGGATATTGGTGCCCTTCTGGTTCAGGTGCAACCCGTCCTGTTTGTACAGGTCCCACCTTCCCCAGAATGCAGTCCAATTGTCCAAATATCTGAAGCCCTCCCTCCTACACCAGCCTTGCAGCCACGTGTTCAACTCCACTCTCTCCCTATTCTTTGCCTCACTGTCACGTGTTCTGAGTGCTAAAGTGATCAAAGGGTAAGAAAGTAAAAGTAAAGTACTGAGTTAGATAATCAACCATGATGGTGGTGGTGCATGCTCAAAGGGCTAAATGGTCTACTCCTCCTCCTTACTGTTTCTGTCCAGCAGCTTTCAAATACTGCATTCCAGCTCAGTGTAAATATTTTCTTCACAGAAGGTTCTGCCTTCCATCTCTGCCGCCTTTTTGTCATTGGTAAAAATATACATCCTATGATATTTTTTATTGTGCTTTGTGTTTGATTAGGTGTTACTGTGATTTGAAAATCTTGCACAAAGAACATAATTTCATGCCTTTTGTGTCTCGCCCAATGGATGCACAGTGCAAACCTTCCAGCCAAAATCCAATGTGATAATGCTGTGAAACACAATTGTTAATGTGTGTGGATGTCTCAACTTTAGTCCTTCAGATGAGCCCGAGTCCTTTTGAACTCAATGCTGGTAGATGAGTTTGACAGTTCAACATCCATACTTGAAAGATATTGGCTTCCAATGTTTGACACTTCTGAGGTTCTAATTTGTTGTATTAAAGTAGCTTTTAATTTTTTTAATATAGATTGACTGGTTTTGATGTCTCATGTACCCCAGACACATTTGGTCTTACGTTGCCTAGTAATTATTCTTTACATGATGCCTTTGGGAAATAGGTGTGTGGATACCAACAATGCAAACATCTCATTTGCTGGGGCGGCTGTTTTCTTTTCCTTTCATTCAGCACCCTGCATAGCCCAAAAGCAAAATGATCCTGGGAGAGTAGTCGGCCTCCGTTGAATAATGGTGTAAATAGAATCCCTACAGAATCCCCACAGTGTGGAAACAGGCCCATTGGCCGAACAAGTCCACACTGACCCTCCGAAGAGTACCTCACCCAGACCCATTCTCCTATCCTATATTTGCCCCGACTTACACATCCCAATGGGCAATTTAGCATGGCCAGTTGACCTAACCTGCACATGTCCAAACAGATTTGGCAACAATGTGTAAATATAGTCTTCTGCAATTTACAGAAAGGGAAGGTGCATGCATGTATAATTTAGTTGTCACCACTTAGTCCTCCTCCCATCTGGTCAAAATACACTTTCAAATTAGCAGTGGATGGGTCATCTTTTATTTGTTTCAGTTTACCGTACTACTACATGCATTTTCAAATAGAATAGCATTTGACGGGTAGTTCTTGTATAATGCGATGATTGTGTTCTTGTGCAATCCTGCATTATAGAAAAATTTCGTTTTGAGAAACTGCACTTAAAGCATTGGCATTGTAAACGCTTGCACTTGAGAAACAGTGTCCCCAGTTGTGGGATGAAACCAGAGCACCCGCAGAAAGCCCTTGCGGACATGGGGAGAATGTGCAAACTCCTGAGGCTGGAATTGAACCTGGGTCCCTGGTGCTGTGAGGCAGCAGTGCTAACCACTGAGCCACTGTGCTGCCCCTTTTGTGTATGCACTGTTGTTAATGGTCTGCTAAATAATTCAAGTGTTTGGATTTACCCTATAAGGGTTTACTATTGCATATTAGAAATAGATTTCAAGATGTCAAAGTTTCAATTTTGTATGCAGTTCAATAAATCTGTCTAAACTTGTTCCAAAGACAATTTTACTGCTACTGACTTCTTGGATGCTTGATGAACTCATTAAAAAAAAACTGCTGTTTCAGAGTTTATTCAGTTCTCTGTTTATGGGAAGATATTTTGTTCAGGTCAGAATGACCAAAATGGAGTATAAATTTCATGTTAGTGTTTCCCTGATCTATTCTTAGTTGGGTATATCATTAAATTATTTGGCTTATTTTTTTTAATAAGACGACTTGCTTCATTGTTTTGGTTTTGAACAAGGAGTGATGACAGTATTATATTGTAATACATCATTTAAGGACTTGTTCATTTAAGGACTTGATTGTGCCAACACTTCAAGCATGCTTTTTCTATAACGCAGGGCTGTACAAGAATGCAGCCATTGCATTATAGAACAACTACGTGTACCCAGTCAGCATGGATGAGTTGGACAGAATGGGTCTGTTTCCATGCTGTCCATCTCTATGACTCTAACATAACCTCCACTGCATTCTGGGAAGAAAATTTCACACAGTAACGGCATTCAGAAAATAATTCTGAATGCCATCTTATAAATGAGATCTCTTGTTCTTAAACAGTCTGCCATATTCCATAAAACAAAGAACTTGATAGTGAATCCTGAAGGCTACAAGCCTCAAAGTTGTGAAGCAGAAAAATGAGATGCTGTTCTTCCAGCTTGTGCTGAGCCTCACTGGAACACTGCAGCAGGTACAAGGCAAAGATGTTGGTCAGGGAACACGGGTGGTGTGCTGAAATGGCAGGCAACTGGTAGCTGGGGTCTGGATAGTTTTTGCAGACAGAAGACTGATCAGCAAAGCAGTCCCCCAGTCTGTGTTGTGCCCCCAGTGTAGAGGAGACTACACTGTGAGCAGTGAATAGCGTGACCAAAATTAAACAAAGTACAAGCTTCACCTGGCACTTGAATAGTGAGGAAGGAGAAGGTAAATGGGCAGGTGTTACAACTTGTACAATTACATGCAAAGGTGCTGTAGGGAGCTGTTGGAAATGGAGAAGTAGATCAGGGACTCCCTTAGGGAACGGTCCCTACACACTGCCAACAAACGAGAGCAGAAAACTCAGAGAGCTTTAGGGAACATTTCCGGAACACCTGCACCAATCAACCCCACCGCCCCGTGGCCGAACATTTCAACTGCCCCACTCTGCTGAGGACATGCAGGTCTTGGGCCTCCTCTACCGCCACTCCCTCACCATCAATGCCTGGAGGAAGAATGTCTCACCTTGCACCTCAGGATCCTTCAACCCCATGGCATCAATGTGGACTTCACCATTTTCCTCATTTCCCCTACCCCCCCCCCCCCCCCCCCCACCTTACCCTAGTTCCAACCTGCCAGCTCAGTACCATCCTCATGACCTGTCCAACATGCCAATCTTCCTTCCCACCTATCTGCTCTATCCTCCTTTCCAAACTATCACCGTCATCCCCACTCCATCCATCTTACTCTTAGCTACCTTCTCCCAGCCCCAACCCCCTCCCATTTATCTCTCCACCCGGAGGTTCCCTGCCTCATTCCTGATGAAGGGCTTTTGCCCGAAACATCGATTTTCCTGCTCCTTGGATGCTGTCTGACCTGCTGTGCTTTTCCAGCACCACTCTAATCTTGACTGAGAGGAGAATATGTGTCTAGTAGTGGTATCCCACTAGATGGGAGAAATGGCAGTGTATGACCCTGTGGATGCAGGTAGGATAGGAAGAAAGAACTGGGGAACCCGATCAGGTTGTGCAAAGGGAGGGTGAGGGCAGAACTGTGGGAAATGGGTCTGGCACAACTGTGTGTGTAGTCATAGAACATGTAACAGTACAGGCCCTTTGGCCCAGGTGGGGAATTCTTGGTCAAGGGAAAAAAGGTGGACATTTACGTTGATGGCAGGGTGGAAACTAGAAGGAAAATTGTTAAATATTTTTCTATGCCGATTTGAGAGGTAGGTGCACCAATTATATCAACAATTTACTGGATAGAATTTTGTGGGGATGAGCCCGATTTGAACAAGGAATGTTCCACATAATCCACAAACAGGCAGGCAAAACTAGGAGCTTAAAAATGTGTTGCTGGAAAAGCGCAGCAGGTCAGGCAGCATCAAAGGAGAAGGAGAATCGACGTTTCGGGCATAAACCCTTCTTCAGGAATGAGGAGGGTGTGCCAAGCAGGCTAAAATAAAAGGCAAGGAGGAGGGACTTGGGGGAAGGGCGTTGGGAATGTGATAGGTGGAAGGAGGTTAAGGTGAGGGTGATAGGCCGGAGAGGGGGTAGGGGTGGAGAGGTCGGGAAGAAGATTGCAGGTCAAGAAAGCGGTGCTGATTCTGAGGGTTGGTACTGAGAAAAGGTGGGGGGAGGGGAAATGAGGATGCTGGAGAAATCTGCATTCATCCCTTGTGGTTGGAGGGTTCCTAGGCGGAAGATGAGTCGCTCTTCCTCCATGCGTCGTGTTACCATGGTCTGGCGATGGAGGAGGCCAAGGACCTGCATGTCCTTGGCGGAGTGGGAGGGGGAATTAAAGTGTTGAGCCATGGGACGGTTGGGTTGGTTGGCCCCAGAGGTGTTCTCTGAAGCGTTCCGCAAATAGTCGGCCTGTCTCCCCAATGTATAGGAGGCCACATCGGGTGCAGCGGATGCAGTAAATGATGTGTGTGGAGGTGCAGGTGAATTTCTGATGGATATTGAAGGACCCCATGGGCCTTGGAGGGAAGTGAGGGGGGAGGTGTGGGCGAAAGTTTTGCATTTTTTGCGGTTGCAGGGGAAGGTGCCGGGAGTGGAGGTTGGGTTGGTGGGGAGTGTGGATCTGACAAGGGAGTCACGGAGGGAGTGGTCTTTCCAGAACGCTGATAGGGGTGGGGAGGGAAATGTATCCTTGGTGGTGGGGTCCGTTTGGAGGTGGCGGAAATGACGATGGATGATCCGATGTATCTGGAGGTTGGGGTGGTAGGTGAGGACTAGTGGGGTTATGTCCTGGTGGCGATTGGAGGGGTGGGGTTCAAGGGTGGAGGAGCGGGAAGTGGAGGAGATGCGGTGGAGAGCATCATCAACCACGTCTGAGGGAAATTGCGGTCTTTGAAGAAGGAGGCCATCTGGGTTATTCGGTATTGGAATTGGTCCTCCTGGGAGCAGATGCGGCGAAGGCCAGACCATAGCAACACGACGCCTGGAGGAAGAGCGACTCATCTTCCACCTAGGAACCCTCCAACCACAAGGGATGAATGCAGATTTCTCCACCTTCCTCATTTCCCCTCCCCCCACCTTTCTCAGTCTCAACCCTCAGGCTCAGCACCGCCTTCTTGACCCGCAATCTTCTTCCCAACCTCTCCGTCCCCACCCCCTCTCTGGCCTATCACCCTCACCTTAACCTCCTTCCCAACGCCCCTCCCCCAAGTCCCTCCTCCCTACCTTTTATCATAGCCTGCTTGGCACACCTTCCTCATTCCTGAAGAAGGGCTTATGCCCGAAATGTCGATTCTCCTTCTCCTTTGATGCTCCTTTTCCAGCATCACATTTTTAAGCTCTGATCCCCAGCATCTGCAGTCCTCACTTTCTCCTAGGCAAAACTAGGACTCATGTGGGTAGCTTTGATCTGAAGAAAGTGAGAGGGGTTAAAGGAGAAGTTATTCAAAGTAAGGAAAAGCTCAGCCAGGTAGAAGAGGGTGCTGGAGGATGGGGGAGTGTGTTCAGTACTGGAACAAACCAAGGGGTTTGGATAACATATCTTCATGCAACTTACACCTTGAAATACACCCAAGGCTTGGTTTACTCTTGCGTCAATGCCATTAATTCTTTAAATGGCATGAAAGTCCCAAAGTATTTTTATGATAAAAGCTGTTATAAAAACAATTTTTTGCAATTACAAAACCAGAATATTTCAATCTGCACAAGCCATTTGGGTCTCTCTATTGCAATTACTTTTAAAACAAAACATCTGTATTCTCATCGCAATTACGTGCACCCAGAACACGATTTTGAGAAACAGAACTGTCATAAAATAAAGGCGTTTTGAAATGTCACTACATCATTTCCTGCCAAGTTCTGACAAAGAAACTTATTTAGTGTCAGCAGTAAATCAGGAAGGGAAGAATGAAGACTTTCACAACTGAATTCAGATTTTGCAATGCAGAAACATCTCATGCCAAGTCTGAATCTCGTCCAGCTCTTTATATATATTGAAGGTTGAAGTCCCACTTGCTCCAGAGGTGTGTCATAATAGTTCTGTACAGATTGCCTAAAAGATCTCTGACAAAGATGTTCTGAGAATGTGATAATTGGCATCCAACAATCATAACCACATTCCTTTGTGCTCAGTACAACTCCAATCAGCAGAGAGCTTTCTCGCTGTTTTCCATTGACTTCAATCTGACTAAGAACTTCTCGATGCCACCCTGGTGAAATATTGCCCTGATATCAAGGACAGTCTCTAACTTCCTTCATCTCTTTTGTCCATCTTTGAACCATACCTATAATGAGGCTTGGAGATGACTTGCCCTGGTGGAACCCACACTAGAGCATCATTAAGCAGCTTGTAAGTGCCACTTCAGAAACTGTCCACAATACCATCACTAGCTAATGGAGCAGAAGCTGACCCAAAAGGATTTTGTCTGACTTTTTGTTGGTCAGACACATCTGGAAAATGGTACTTCTTTGGGTAAATGGAACAGGGAAGGAGTATGCTACTTTTGCAGTAAAGCCAGGAAGTTCCCAGGGCCATAAACTTTGCTGTATTCAACACACCGCTAATGTTCCTTAGATTTGTGCAGTAAATTGAATGAACTGTTAACTTGTGTCTGATTTAGGGAAGGAGCAAGTCGAGACCCATCATCTACTCTGTACTTCTAGGTAAAGACAACTCCAATCCTTCAGTATTGTTTTCCTTTGGGCTCCACTATCATGGAGAAAGACGAAATTTGTGCAGCCCCTTCTCTAATGAATCGTTTAATTGTTCACCACCATTTACAACAGAATATGAATCAACTACCTTGGGATTGCTAACCCTGTCTACTGAATGCATTTTCAGCTGTTAGTATGATATAGTTCTGTTGTGGCTTTACCAGATTGACATGCCAAATATCTGTGCACTGCTGTTGCCAACACTACTCATGTGACCCTCGGCTTGATGCTAGTGCAAGAAAAGATGATCTGCCACAGGCTGGGAACTTACAGCTTGTGGTATATACACTGAAGTTCCCGATCTAGAGTTTATTCTGCACCAGTGCTAGCCCAGATGTTGCTTCCAAATGGCATTCAATCGGCAAAAATTGGCAGAATGGCCATTAATGTTTTCTTGCGCATGGCTGCCCAGAGGCAAAGAAGCAATGTTGAGGATCACAGAGACCACTCACTCACTGTATACGACAGTACCTCCAACCAAGTGGGTCCTACTGGTGATCGAGAGACTAAGACATTCAGTCATGCCTTGCAGCTGGAGTATGACTACTTCAAATTGTTTCATAGAATCCCTACAGTGTGGAAGCAGGCCATTCGGCCCAACAAGGGCGGCACGGTGGCACAGTGGTTAGCACTGCTGCCTCACAGCGCCAGAGACCCGGGTTCAATTCCCGACTCAGGCGACTGACTGTGTGGAGTTTGCACGTTCTCCCCGTGTCTGCGTGGGTTTCCTCCGGGTGCTCCGGTTTCCTCCCACATCACAAAGATGTGCAGGGTCAGGTGAATTGGCCATACTAAATTGCCCATAGTGTTAGGTAAGGGGTAAATGTAGGGGTATGGGTGGGTTTCGCTTCGGCGGGTCGGTGTGGACTTGTTGGGCCGAAGGGCCTGTTTCCACACTGTAATCTAATCTAATCTAATCTAAAAGTCTATACCAGCCCTCCCAACAGCATCCCACCCAGACTTGCCCCCCTACCCTATCCCTGCAATCCTGCATTTCCCATGTCTAATCCACCTAACCTGTATAGCCCTGGACACAATGGGCAAATTAGCATGGTCAATCTACCTAAACTGCACATCTTTGGACTGTGGGAGGAAAACTGAGCACCCGGAGGAAACTCAGGGAGACATGGGGAGAATATGCAAACTCCACACAGACAGTTTTGAGAGGCTGGAATTGAACCCAGCTCTGACGCGGAGGCAGCAGTGCTAACCACTGAGCCACCGTGCCATTTGTTGACTACTCTGTGGGACCACTCCACCAATTTTGGCAAAAGCTCCAAGGTATTAATGAGCAGGGTCGACTGGTCTACCTTTCTTGTGTTGTGTCTAATGCAATGCGGAGATAGCTGTCAAATTTATTCTCAGTAGACTTTATTTGTAGCAGTTAGACACAGCTAAGTGACTTACTAAGCCATTTCAGAAGGCAGTCATGGGTCAAAAGCTTTTACGCTGGGTTGAGAGTGACATGTTAGCCACATGCGAGGACTCCCCTAAAGGAAACTAGTAAACCAGGTGGGTTTTTAACCATAAATCTGCGGTTTCATGGAAAATACGAACCTTGATTTTTTTCCAAATTGACGACTTTTCTTTTAACTGATTACAGTTTGAAGCCAATCTATTTCTACAATAAGCATGTAGTTATGAATGTTCAGATTACTTTGGGGTGGCACAGTGGCTAGCACTGCTGCCTAACAGCACCAGGGACCCAGGTTCGATTCCAGCCTCAGTTGACTGACTGTGTCGAGTTTGCACATTCTCCCCGTGTCTGCGTGGGTATCCTTCAGGTGCTCCGGTTTCCTCCCACAGTCCAAAGATGTGCAGGTCAGGTGAATTGGCCATGCTAAAGTGCCCATAGTGGGCATTAGTCGGAGGATAGTGGGTCCGGGTGGTTACTCTTCAGAGGGTCGGTGTGGACTTGTTGGGCCAAAGGGCCTGTTTCCACACTGTAGGGAATCGTATTTACTTTACAAAATCAATATAATTGACATTTCAGCCCAAAGTTTACATAGCTTCCAAAAGAAATTAAAGGACTGCAAACATCAGCATTCTAACCAAAGAAGTGCCACAGCACTATCTGGGGACTGGGCACATAGGATGTTAGAAAATTAAGATTTTGTCAAGGATTAAACGGTGGAGAATACCTACGTGACAAGCGCGATTTTTCTTCTGGTGTGGGAATGAGTTAAGTGAACAGCAAAATTCATGCTACTATTAAGAACAAGAAATAGTGTAAAAAGGCTGTCAAGGTTACAGATTTGCAAAGCAGCTGACCTAAAATGGGTGATTTCACAGTGTTAAAACAATGGAGTTAAGTAGCAAACTGCAATGTGACTTGGGATTTAAGTGCATGAATGATTTGTTTTTCATATTTCAAAAAGCTGACAAGGAAATTCCAAAACTTTCATAGAATGTTACGTGATAAGAATAGTCACGAAATAATATGTAAGTATTAAAAATCAGTCCCATTTTTGTACCATATATTGTTAATTGGATATTGGAATGTTTTCCCTCAACAGATTTTTCACTGCCCATTCACACAAGTCTAATTCACTAAAATAGTGAATCATGCAGAGGAAGCAATCTGTCAGTGCTCATTCTTCATAGGCAGCAGTCTTTCAAATTTTATTATTCTGCCATTTCCCTTCATAACCTCTTAGATTCTTCATTTGCTTCGGTAAAACTGAAGCTATAGCCTTGTTATCAATTGATCAAACAGCAGAAAAGCTTAAACAACAAACTTTATATCTTAGTTATAATTGCTAGCTCTTACTGCTATCATCTTGGTAAATCTTTGGTGTACCTATTGCAATATTCTGATCTTGTTTGTATCATGGGAAGCTCAAGATTGATCATATTATCTTAACTACAACAAGGGTAAAATTCCAAATGCATTGTCAAAGGAATATAGGGTTTAACAGTTCATTTAAGGACTTGATTGTGCAAATTAGTTCAGCACACATCATAAACGTTTGCGCTTTAGAAACAATTTCCCCAATTCATCAATCATGTTAAAGCAAAACATGTGTTATAACAGAACATCCTGTATCTTAAATAAATTGGTCCTATTTGTCAGCACCCGGCCTACATCCCTCTAAACCCTTCTTGTTCCTATACCCATCCAGATGTCTCTTAAATGTTGTAATTGTACCAGCATCCACCACTTGCTCTGGCAGCTCATTCCACGCAAGCACCACCCTCTGCGTGAAAAAGTTGCCCCTTAGATCCCTTTTAAATCTTTACCCACTCACCTTATACCTATGCCCTGTAGTTTTGGACTCACACCACCCAAGGTAAAAGCCATCGGCACAGTGGCTGAGCGGTTAGCACTGCTGCCTCATACGCCCGGGACCCAGGTTCAATTCTAGGCTCAGGCAATTGTCTGTGTAGAGTTTGCACATTCTCCCCATGTCTGCGTGGTTTCTCTGAGTGTTCCGGTTTCCTCTTAAAATCCAAAGATGTGCAGCTTAGGTCAATTGGCCATGCTAAATTGCCCATAGTGTTCGGGGATGTGTAGGTTTTGTGCAATTGGGATACTTCCACATCTGCCACAAATTCACCTGCACCTCCACACACATCATTTATTGCATCCGCTGCACCCGATGTGGCCTCCTCTATATTGGGGAGACAGGCCACCGACTTGCGGAACGTTTCAGAGAACACCTCTGGGGCACCTGGACCAACCAATCCAACCACCCCGTGGCTCAACACTTCAACTCCCCCTCCCACTCCACCAAGGACATGCAGGTCCTTGGACTCCTCCATCACCAGACCATAGCAACACGACGGTTGGAGGAAGAGCGCCTCATCTTCCGCCTAGGAACCCTCCAACCACAAGGGATGAACTCAGATTTCTCCAGTTTCCTCATTTCCCCTCCCCCCACCTTGTCTCAGTCAAATCCCTCAAACTCAGCACCGCCTTCCTAACCTGCAATCTTCTTCCTGACCTCTCCACCCCCACCCCACTCCGGCCTATCACCCTCACCTTGACCTCCTTCCACCTATCGCATTTCCAACGCCCCTCCCCCAAGTCCCTCCTCCCTACCTTTTATCTTAGCCTGCTGGACACACTTTCCTCATTCCTGAAGAAGGGCTTATGCCCGAAACATCGATTCTCCTGTTCCTTGGATGCTGCCTGACCTGCGCTTTTCCAGCAACACATTTTCAGCTTTGAGCATTAGTCAGGGTAAATAATAGAGTAATAGTGTAGGGTAATGGGTCTGGGTGGGTTATTCTTCAGAGGGTCAGTGTGGACTTGTTGGGCCAAATGTCCTGTTTCTACACTAGGGATTCTATGACCACCACCAATCTCTGTTTCATTCCTTCGAGCCGGTTCTGTATCCGAGTGGCTAATTCTCCCTGTATTCACGATTTTGTAAAACCTCTTTAAGGTCACCCCTCAGCCTTGAATGCTCCAGGGAAAATAGCCCCAGCTATTCAGACTCTCCCTTTAGCTCAAACCTTCCAGCCCTGGCAACATCCTTGTAAATTGTTTTCTGAACTCTTTCAAGTTTCACAACATCCTTCCTATGACGAGACCAGAATTGCATGCAGTATTCCAAAAGTGGCGTAACCAATGTCATGTACAGCTGCAACATGACCTCCCAACTCCTGTACTCAATGCTCTGACCAATAAAGGAAACTATAATGAAACCTCCTTCACTATCCTATCAACCTGCGACTCAACTTTCAACGAACTATGAACCTGCACTCCAAGGTCTCTGTTCAGTAACACTCCACAGGACCTTACCATTAACTGTCTAAGTCCTGTCCTGATTTGCCTTTACAAAAGCAGCATCTCAAATTTATCTAAATTAAACTCCATCTGCCACTCCTCGGCCCATTGGCCCATCTGATCAAGATCCTATTGTAATCTGAAGTAACCTTCTTCGCTGTCCACTACACCTTCAACTTTGGTGTCATGTGCAAGCTTACTAACTGTACTTCATATATTCACATGCAAATCATTTATATGAATGATGAAAAACAGTGGACCTAGCACCGATTCTTCTGGGATACCTCTTGTCACAGGCCTCCAGTCTGAAAAGTGACCCTTCACTACCACCACCCTCTTTGTTCCTTCGAAATTCTGTATCCAAATGGCCAGTTTTCCCTCTATTCCTGTGAGCTAACCGTGCCAACCAGTCTACTATGAGGAACTTTGTCAAACGCCTTACTTAAGTCCATATGGATCATGTTCACCACCAGTTTGCCCCATCAATCCTCTTTGTCACTTCTTCAAAAATCTCAATCAAGTTAGTGAGGCATGGTTTCCCATGCACAAAGCCATGTTGACTATCCAAAATCAGTCCTTATCTTTCCAAATACATGTAAATCCTACCCTCCAACAACCTGATGTCAGACACACTAGTCTCTCGTTCATTGGCTTTTCCTTACCACCTTCCTTAAAAAGTGACACCATCTTGGCCAACGTCCAGTCTTCTGGCACCTCAGCTGTGGCAATCGATAATGTAAATATCTCAGCAAGGGGCCCAGCAATCACTTTCCTAGCTTTCCACAGAGTTCTAGGGTACACTTGATCAGATCCTGGCGATTTATCCACCTTCATGCATTTTAAGCCCTGTTCAGCACCAAGTTCTCTGTAATATGGAAGTCTTTCAAGGTGTCGCTATTTATTTCCCCGCATTCTTTATCTTCCATGCCCTTGAAGTTTCAATAGGGGATTATTTGAGGAATAGTGATCACCATTCTGTAAGTTCTGGGATACTCATGGACAAAGACAGAAGTGGTCCAAAATAAATAGTGCTAAATTGGGGTAAGGTCAACTATACCTAAATTCAGCAGGAGCTGGGGAATGTAGATTGGGAGCAGTTGTTTGAAGGGAAATCCACAATTGATATGTGAGAGGCTTTTAAAGAGAGTTTGATGAGTGCAGGAGATGCATGTTCCATGGAGAATGAGGGCTAGAAATAGCAAGATTAGGGAACCATAGATGACAGGTGAAATTGTGAGACTAGCTAAGAGACAAAAGGAAATGTACATAAGGTTCAGGCAACTGAAGATAGATGAAGCTTTGGAAGAATATCGGGAATGTAGGACCAATCTGAAACGAGGAATTAAGAGGACTAAATGGGGGCATAAGATATAGAACGTAGAATAAGATCTTCCCTCCATACAAGGCAACAGCCTAATAAATTTTCTCTGAATTCTTTCCAATGCTTCCACATCCCCCTATAATGCGATGACCAGAACTGAATACTCCAAGTGTGGCTTTACCAAGAGTTTTTTACAGCTGCAGCATGACCTCATGGCTCTACCAATCCCTCTACCAATAAAAGCTATCACACTGTATGCTTCCTTAACAACCCGATCAACCTGAGTGGCAACTTTCAGGGATGTATTTACATGGACACCAAGATCTCTCTGCTCATCAGAATCTCAGCATTAACCTAGTACTCTGTATTCCTGTTGCTCCTTCCAAAGTGAATCACCTCACACTTTTCCACATTAAACTCCATTTGCCATCTCTCAGCCCATTTGGAAGAAAAAGTGTTTATCACTGATAGGCAGCATGGTTTTGTGCAGAGAAGGTCATGTATTACCAACTTAATAGGAGGAAGCGACAGAGTTGATTGAGGGAAGGGCTGTAGATGTCATATACATTGACTTCAGTAAAGTGTTTGATAAGGTTCACCAAGGTAGGATGAAGAAGAAAGTGAAGTTGAATGGGGTCCAGGGTGTACTAGCTAGATGGATAGAGAACTGGCTGGGCAGCAGGAGACAGTAGTAATGGAAGGGAGTTTCTCGGAATGGCGAATTGTGACCAGTGGTGTCCCACGGGGATTTGTGCTGGGACCACCGTTGTTTGTAATATACATAAGTGATCTGGAGAAAGGCATAGGTGGTTGCAGATGACCCTAAGATTAGTGGAATAGCAGATAGTGAAGGGGACTGTCAGAGAATACAGCAGAATATCGATAGTTTGGAGAATTGGGCGGAGAAATGGCAGATGAACTTCAATCTGGGCAAATTCAAGGTGAGGCATTTTGGAAGAGCCAATTCAAGAGTGAATTATAAATGGAAAGGCCCAGGGGAGTATTGATGTACAGAGAGATCGGGGTGTTCGGGTCCATTATTCCCTGAAGGTGGCAATGCAGGTGAATAGAGTGGTCAAGAAAGGATACAACATGCTTTCCTTCGTTGAACAGGATATTGAGTACAAGAGTTGGCAGGTCATGTTACAGTTGTGTAAGATTTTAGTTCAGCTACATTTGGAATATTGCGTACAGTTCTGGTCCCCACATTACCAAAAGAATGTGGATGCTTTGGAGAGGGTGCAGAGGAGATTCACCAGGACGTTGCCTAGTATGGAGGGTGCTAGCTATGAGGAGAGGTTGGGTAGCTTTGGCTTATTTTAATTAGAAAGATGGAGATTGAAGAGGGACCTGATTGGGGTCACAAATCATGAGAGGTAGAGACAGCGTGAATAGCAACAAGCTTTTTCCCAGAGTGGGGGACTCGAATACTAGGGATCATCAGTTCATAGTGAGAGAGGAAGAGTTTAAGGGACCTATGCATGGAGAGTTCTTTACGCAGAGGGTGATGCGTGTCTGGAACATGTTGCCACCTGAGGTGGTAGGGGCTGGCACGATAGCGTAATTTAAGGGGTATCTAGACAGATACATGAATGGGCTGGGAGCAAAGGGATACTGACCCTTACAAAATAGGAGACAGGTTGAGATAGAGGATATGGATTGGCAGAGGCTTGGATTGCTGAAGGGTCTGTTTCTGTGCTGTAATTTTCTTTGTTCCTGTACTCCTCCACAGTAAACACTGATGCAAGGTATCCATTTAGTATCTCCTTCATCTCCCTCATAAGTGGCCTTGCTGATTTTTAAGGGGACCTATTCTCTCCTTAATTATACTTGTGTCCTGAATGTATTTGTAGAATCCATTTGGATTCTCCTTAACCCTATTTGTCAAAGGGGACATCTAATGTCCCCTTTTTGCCTTCCTGATTTCCCTCTTAAGTATACTTCTACTGCCTTTATACTGTTCTGCGGATTCACATAATCTTTACTGTAATATGCTTCTGTCTTATTCTTGATCGAAACCTCAATTTATGGAACTGTCTCAGGACTCTAATTTTCTCAATTTCAAAGGCTTCCTATTTTCCAACCATCCCTTTACCTCCAAATATCTGCCCTCAAATTAACTTTTGAAAGTTCTTGCTTCATTCTGTCAAAAACAGAGAGGGGGAGAGAGAATGAGAGGGGTGGTTCTGTAGTACAATTCAATAAGATGGTCATCATTTCTTTCTTATTTCCAAGCTCTAACCAAATAACTTCGCTGGATGTATTGTCAGGAATATCCTCCCTACGTACAGGCATAATGTTGTCCCTAATCAAAAAGGAGGATCCTCAACAGTTGCAATATGTGGATTATTCCCCCTCCTCCCTTTCTATCCTTCCTATACATCTGTTAGCCTGGAACTTGAAGCTGCCAGTCCTGTCCATCCCTGAGTCACATCTCTGTAGCTGCTATGATATCCCAGTCCCATGTTCCCAACCATACCCTTGAGAATGTGTATCAGGTATGAGCAGGTAGGAAAAGAGTTACGTTTTAAGTTTTGTAAAACAAAAGGTTCAGCTGAGCTTGACTCAGATCAGATAAGAACTTGTAGTTAACAATGGGGTGCTGGAGGCAAGGTAATGGTTAGCAAGGTCAAAAAGCAGTCATTATGTAGAACCATTTGACAATATTGGAAGCATTCAGTATGCAAGGTCAGCTAACAAGGGGGAAAGTATCCATTGTATGAATCCAGTTAACAAGGTTAAGAACATTGTGTGTAACAGCAGATGGCTTAATTTTTGCTGTTGACGTTTGCTGATTGCAACGGTCACACAATTAATATGTATCTTGTTTTATCTTTATGCTCCTCCCTGTAAAATGATTAAATAGTTCACTGAGAAACTGCTATTCCAGAGAAAAACTGTGAACTCATGTCCCTGTGCATGTGGGCCATCATTCTCTCCCCTCCAGGGCCTGGAATAAAGATGGAGTTAAAACTATACAGTGTCTCTGAGCATCTTGCTTCGATTGAGGGGGGAGTGGGACGTCACCCTGAGTTCATCTGTCTTACCTGACTAGAGAGTCCCCTATCACAATGGATTGCTTGGAACCTGATATACTCCTTGTAACATTAGACTCAGTCTCATTACCAGAAACGTGGCTGTTAATGCTACATTCCGCTGAGGGTCCATCACCCCCTACACTTTCCAAAACAGCATAACTGTTTAAAATGGGGATAGCCACAGAAGACTCCTGCATGACCGGCCTCCTCTACTATCTTTCCTGGAGGTAACCCATCTACCTGACTGTCTGTCTGCTTTATCTCTCTTCCTGCAACTGCCATCCATCCCACACCCTCGCTTCTATAAATTCCTCATTGCTTGTAACTGCCGCGCTAACTGATCCATGCGACCTGATAGGGTTTGCAGCCAAACATACTTCCTGTCGATATAATCATCAGTAACATGAAAACTCTACCTACTCTCCCACATCTAACAAGAAGAGCATATCACTCTGTTAAAGGTCACCTTTACTCCTTAACAATCTATAGTCTTAGGATATAGCGCAGTCTTACTATTCTTAAAAACCACTACTCCAGGCTCACCTAGTACATATATTTTATAGTTTAAAGTTTAATCAAGGGACAGATCTCAATAAAACATATCATTAAATGGAACCCACTCTACTCACTATTGTAGATTTACAAGAAAAGTAAGGTTGCACTTTAAAACTAGCCACTTAGCTACTGCCCTGCTGTGAGCTCTAAGATACAGGTTTCTCCAAGATCAGCTGAGAGTTTTGCCACATGTTAATTTTTCTTAGACAGTACCTTTGTCCAGTAATACTTGAAATCAATCAGCAGAGTAGTCAGCTGTGCAGATTCACTGCTGGGTCAGACCATATTTCTCCTTTGATTCACTTCCAATGTGGTCACCAGCTTCATCTGTCTTCCTCCCTTTTTAAAGTGCTGTTGTTTTGATCTTTTTCCCCAAAGTTTCAAAACGATGCAAACCTTATAAAACAGTGATTACTGGTCCTAGAATTTGAGGAAATCGGCTTCAACATTGGAAATACCTCCAAAAAAGGAGCAGCTCCTACAGCCACATTTTTTCCCCATCCTCCATTTTAGGGTACCCAGAATCATATCATAAAACAGAAATCAGACAGATATCTTAATTTGTAATTTTGCTCATGGAGATAGTGTTCATGTTACTCCCAGTGGTAGGGAAACCTTTAACAGCTAGATGTAGTGAGCCTGATCAAATTGAAAAGAAATTTAGTGAAGTGAATTATTTGATAACAATGCTATAAAAGAAGAAATCCGTGTGTCATGTGAATATGGTCAAAAGGTCTTTTGGGAGGGAAAGCCAGAGGAGAATATGTTACTGATTACAGCACAGAATGAAGAACCAATTTCCAATGGTTTTGATTTGGTCATTCCTTAATTAAATTGGATAGTGAAGAAGGTCTCAAAATTGGGGATAAGTTATTAAGTTACATTCCACAGGGAAATCAAAATGACCTAAAAGAGTTAATACAATCACATGGAGAGTTTTGTACGTCATGAAATTACTACTTCCCAGCTTACACCCACAATGTAGAAAAAGGAAATACTGTTCCAATTAAGCAACATCCTTAGACTTCAACCTCTGAGTTGGCACAGGTTCCAAAAGAGATTGAACACATTCTCAAAGACAATATAATCAAAGTGAGTTGCAGCAGATGGAGCTAACCCATAGTCATGGTGTCAAAACCAGGTAGTGCCCAATGTGTGGACTATTGTAAAATCAATTCAGTTATTCATATCCTCTTCCACATTTATAGAGTCATCGAGATGTACAGCACAGAAACAGACCCTTCAGTCCAACTCGTCCATGCCGACCAGATATCCCAACCTAATCGAGTCCCGTTTGCCAGCACCTGGCCCATATCCCTCCAAACCCTTCCTATTCATATACCCATCCAAATGCCTTTTAAATGTTGCGATTGTACCAGCCTCCACCACTTTCTCTGGCAGCTAATTCCACACACACACCATCCTCTGCATGAAAAGGTGGCCTCTAAGGTCTCTCTTATGTCTTTCCCCTCTCACCCTAAATCTATGTTCTGGACTCTGCCATCCCAGGGAAAAGAGTTTGTCGATTTATCCTATCCATGCCCCTCATGATTTTATAAACCTCTAAGCCCTCAGCCTCCAACGCTCTAGGGGAAACAGCCCCAGCCTTTCCCTCCAGCTCAAATCCTCTAACCCTGGCAACATCCTTGTATATCTTTTCTGGAACCTTTCAAGTTTCACAAGGTCCTTCTGATTGAAGGGAGACCAGAATTGCACACAATATTCCAACAGTGGCCTAACCAATGTCCTGTACATCCGCAACATGACCTCCCAACTCCTGTACTCAATACTCTGACCAATAAAGGGAAGCATACCAAACGCCGCCTTCACTATCCTATCTACCTGTGACTCCACTTTCACGGAGCTATGAACCTGCACTCCAAGGTCTCTTTGTTCAGCAACACTCCCTCGGACCTTACCATTAAGTGTATAAGTCCTGCTAAGATTTGCTTTGCCAAAACGCAGCACCTCACATTTATCTGAATTAAACTCCATCTGGAAGACTGTATTGAGAAGGTGAGACAAGCAAAGTATATTTCCAAGTTAGATTTACTCAGAGGATACTGGCAGGTACATTTATCTGACTAACGGATAAAGTCATTTTGGGATTACCCATTTGTATGGTGTACATTGATGATCTGGTGATTTTTAGTCATACTTGGAAGGAAAATTTGGCGCATCTGTTGGAATTGTTCAGATGACTTTGGGAGGCAGGCTTGGTGATAAACCTGGCTAAGAATGAGTTCACAAAAGCCTAAATCACGTTCCTGGTCCAAGTTATTGGAAGTGGACAAATGGCCCCATGGGATGTGAAACCAAAGTTTATTCAAGAGGGAATGTTATGGTTCCTGAGACTGAGTTTTTATCAGAAGTTTGTGTTGAATTTTAGCAGTTTCATTACTCCACTGACTGACTTGTTGAAGTGCAGAACATTTCAGTGGATGGAAAAATGTCAGAAGACATTTGACAGCTTGAAAGCTCTGTTAAGCACTATCCCATTTTTGGCTACACTAATTATGCAAAACCAAGGTGGGTATCGATGTGAATGATGTGGGTGTCGGTGTTGAACTCTTGCAAGAAGACAACAAGAAGATAGAAAGACTTATTGGGTATTTTTCCAGAAAATTGAATAGTCATCAGCAGAGAAAAATCCACAATTGAGAAGGAGACCTTGAGCTTGGTGTTGGCATTGCAAACTTTCAACATTTCTAATGCCAATCGTGTGTCTGAGACAAATATGTATACTGATTTTAACCCCTTAAAGTTTTTGGAAAAGTATCTGGATAAAAATACCAGATTGTTAAGTTTATTGCAGTCATTCAATTTGAAAATTATACATATAGCAGGACAAAAGATCAACAATTGCCGATGCATTGTTGTGACTTTGAACAAAGACAGCGGCGTTAGGTAGCAAGAAAAAATGTCAGACTGAAATAATCAATGTTTCCATGCTTAGAGTCAATGTAATGTATGTGTTGTAATGTATTAATAGTGTAAAGGATTTTAAAAATGAAGCCATTTTTGTTTATAGGTAACTTTCAAAAGGGGGAGGTGTGATGACACTATCTGGCTTTAAGAGGTGTATTTTGACCTGTTTTTTAATGAAGAGAAGTTGGGACAGCATGTGAGGCCTAGTTTTTTTTGTTAAAAGTTGGAACAGTAGAAGTGGCCTGAATGGCTGGGGTTGAGCTCCTACATAACCAGGATTTTTTTAGCTTTTAAATTTCACCAGTTGCTGCGGTCTTGAGGGTGGAATGTGAAGCTCTTTTTCTGCTCGCTAAAAGCTGAGGTTCTCCTCCTGCTTCCAGAATTGCACGTGAGATCTATTTTACTGAGTTTTCCTTTGCTAAGGGTATGTTTATGGGATGTTACTATATTGAAATAGTTAATATTTATATTAATTACTATAAATTATTTTGATAAAGTTACAGTTCATCCAGTTCTTCCTTTTTTATTTTGTCTGTATTTTGATTATAGTGTATGAACAAAGTGTATTTTGTTTCAAACCAGATAGTTTGACCAACTGATTTGCATCAGAACATAACGCCTTACATTTACCTTTAAAATAGGAAAAAGTTAGGATCCAGTTTATCATAATATATATTGAGGGGCTTTGCTCTCATCCGTAACACCATTCAAACCAATTCTATCCTTGAGACTACTCTTCTCAGCAAAGTGATTGAAGGTGTTGAAGATGTTATCGCGTGGTCCTTGCTCATCAATAACCTACTCACTGATATTTGGTTTGACACCTGCCAAACATCACTTAAGTGCTGGATACCTTGCTGCAGGGTGGAATGCTCACTCCTGCTAACTTAAATGTAAATATTTAAAGCTTTGCTGTCCCCTGCCAACAAGCTATAGAATCTAAAATTAGCAACTTGGGCATGCATCATTTTGATTTGCAGATTTCAACTTCTCTCATTTTGAGAATTAGAAGAATAGATGTTGATAAATCTCTTAATGTTTGGTAATGTTTCCCGAAACAGTTATCTTAAGGATGCCTTGATGCTTATACCTGTAGGTAAACGTATCTGTTTTTCCTGAGTGCTGGCATGTGTGTTGGAATGCTGGTCATATTACAGTGCCCAGCAGGCAGAGCTGCTCTTGTGAATGTCACAAGACTCCCAGTGTCTGCTCACCTGCCTCCAAGTCTCCACAATCTATTTCTGTAATACATCGATTATGTGAGGCAAATTATTTGCTCTGAAATTTCTTTGCACGTGCATTCATTAGAACTTGAAGCTGAAATGGGCATGTCTGTTCCTGATGAAGTCAAGGTTAGAGTAGTTCTGAAAAAGCATAGTAGGTCAGGCAGCACCCGAGGAGCAGGAAAATCGACGTTTCAGGCAAAAGATCTCTTGATGAAGGAAGCTGCCTGACCTGCTGTGCTTTTCCAGCACCACTCTAATCTTGACTCTAATCTCCAGCATCTGCAGTCCTCACTTTCTCCTAGTTGATTTTAACCTTATTGTGAAGCCTCTTCCAAGGATGCTTACCCTGAAGAAGTTCTCCTTTCTCTCCAAGAATCTCAGTGAGTCTCCCTCTCACTGCACCCCCTCAGGTCATCCCTGCCCTGAAGCTCTTCAGCCAGATTCCTGATGAAGTGCTTATGCAAAATTCTCCTGCTCTTTGGATGCTGCCTGACCTGCTGTGCTTTTCCAGCAACGCACTCCCAATGTCTGTTACTTAGTAGGAAACTTGTCAGATTCTTTTCATATGCAGGGAGTGCTGAAATTTGTTTGACCTATGCAGCTGGACTTGCTGCTTTGCTATGCATTAGATATGCAGTGGATTATTGGATACGTATTTTGTGTACATTATCTTTGGGAAGTTAGTCCAAGTTAATAGTTATCACTATGTAATAGAACTGTATGTTTAGCTTCAATACAGCATTCTCGTGCTTGTATAGATCTGGAAGAAGAGATCAGACTGCAGTATCTGAGCTTGAATCTCCTCAGTAATTTTAGTCTGCAGTTGAAAAGGAAATGTTAAAACAGCCCAGGAACGAAATCTTTCTCTCTGTCTTAACTTTGAAGCTTGTACGATGAATTAGAAATGCTAAATACACCATTGGCAAAATTCCTGCCCAAAAAAAAGGTCAGGGTTGACGTGGCACATCAGGGTGTGCGCAGCGAAGCTGGTATCAAGGAAGAAAGGTGACTCATGTAGAATTTGATGTGTGAACCTGTGGATTATTGATTTATTGTAGATGTCGTAATGAGAGCACAGTTAACTTACGTGAAAATATACAGAGCTCCTCTGTCAGGACGGATCTATGTAAATTGAATTAGAATAATGTTAGTTTGTTTAATTGCATGTTGCCATTTTCAGAAGATTTCATCATTAAAGTTGAATTAGGTCAGCTGAATTTGACCTTTTCTGAATAATTAATTTGTGCGCTTGTAAATTTGATCCAATTTTGAGGCAAATTTGTTCTGACAATAAAACAGCAAAATGTTTATGTTTCTGGGTGTATCACAAGATCCTCCATAAGAAAGAAATGAGATTCATAACATCATTTGCTTCAAAGTTAGGTGTCAAATATGTGAAACCTTTTGAGTGCAAGACTTAGAGCTTGGAAAGGAAATTTGAATCATGTCTATGATCGGTGCAGCAAACAAATTGTTTGACTTGCGCTGTCATGACTCTGAGCCCTAATTTGTATATATTTGTAAGCATGAATGATGTAGGCATTTTGCAATCTGAGCTTGTTTATTGTGTGATTATGAACAGTACAAAGCTTTTTTCTCTCTCTCAAATTTGTGGCGTATCTGTCAATACAGAACAAAGTAAGCTAACCAGCTTTGAAGTGCACTATTGTGTGCTTCCTGCTCTCCCCCCCCCCCCCATGCACACTTCCTGCAGCGATAATTGGTTAGATACAATTTCGTTCTTTTATTGGTACCTATTTCACAGGTCAAACATGAGATCTTTCTGATCTATGATTCAGCAGTTCCACAACATGTTCTATTAATGTTTTTTGTGGAATCCTTAATATTTTACATGTATTCAAAGGGAAGAAGAGTCAAGCAGGTGAGAAAAGTGTTTTGTGACAGAACACCTCCTTTGGCTTTGACATGAGGTTTGTATGCTGTTTTTCTTGGAATTTGTAGTATATAACCAGTCCCAGGCCATTTGGCCTAGTTGGTCTGTGCTTGTGCCAGTACTCGGAGACATAGATTTATATACATGCAAAATGATCCTTTGATCCAACTTATTTGCAGCAACCATACATCCCAAACTGACCTCGTCCCATCTGCCAGCACTCGACCCATAATGCTGTAAACCCTTCCAGCTGTTTTTAAATATTGTATTGTACCCGTCTCCATTATTTCCTGTGTGGAATCTTGTCCAATGTATTGCTGAAGTCCACATAGCATCTACCACTCTGCCTTTATTAATCATCTTTGTCATGTCTTCAAAAATCAACTTAGTGAGACATGATTTCCCCTACATAAAGCCATGTTGACTATCCCTAATGAATTTTTGCTTTTCCAGATGCATGTAAATGCTGTCCCTCAGAATCCCCTCCAACAACTGTACCCAGCACTGACGCAAAGCTCACTGGGCTATAGTTCTGGTTAGTAGGACTATATTTGTGAGTGAAGCCTGGTATTCATGAGCATTGGATTAGTTCATAAAATGTTTCAAAAAGTTCACTTTCAGAGAATTAACTGCATCAGGAGATATGGTGAGTGGGTGAAATCATATGAGCAAGGGGCAGGAGCATTAGGTCTTGCACAACCATTTCACTATTTAATGAGATCGTGGCTGATCTGATTGTAACTATAAATCCACATTCCCACTTATACCCGATAACCTTTCACGCCTTGCTTAACAGCAATCTGTCCACCTCTCCCTTAAAGCATTTAGAAGTTCTGCTTCCACAGTGTTTAGGAAGAAAGTTCCAAAGACTTTTCTCTGTGAGAAAACAATATTGTTTCAACTCTGTCTTCAATGGGCAACCTCTTAGTTTGAAACAGTGACACTGAGTTCTGGATTTTCGGAGAGGAAGCACACTCACTACGTGTACAGGAAGTTCCCGGTCTACAAACGAGTTCTGTTCTTAAGGCTGTACGTAAGTCGAACTTATATGTAAGTTGGAAGAGCTATGTATGGTTCACATCTAACATCAATTAGTCAAATGTTTGTCTTAGTATATATTTTACCTAAAACATTAAAGAAACATTTCTTAAATTGTTTGGATAGAAAAGCAAATAATGAAAACATAACACTTACCTTTGTTCCAGTCAATGTCTTGTATACTAGAATAACAATTAACAATTAAGATGACTTTTTAATTGGGTGACGGGTGTGGTGTTGGAGAGGATGGGCCTGGTGCTGAATCAATTCCTTAAAGTAAACATCAAGAGTGGCTTGAACAGAGCTTTTCTTTTTCTCGTTATAAATGGCCTTGTAGCAGCTGAGGCCGTCAGTAACTGTCTGGTAAACTTTGGTGAACCTCTCTGTATTAGGATCTTGCTCCTTTCACTTTTCCATCCCTGCCTCAATGAGCTGAAAGACTTCAGCTAACTCCTTCATCAAAAACCTCTTGGATCCTGGGGTTTCTAGGTCCTTCCTCAAATGCTATCATCTGCTGCTGCAGCTCCATAAGGTCCTCACTGGTCAGTTCTTCAGCATGGGATTGAAGCAAGTCTAAGATATGATATTCATTGATGTTTAACTGCAGTTGCTTGTTACCAGTATCAACCAAAGGCTTACCTGGCTTTGGCAATGTCCTTACCTCTAAACTCTGTAAAACCATATGCGCATTGGGGGCACAATTTGTTCCAGACTCCTTTCATGTTAATATTCTTCACTCCCTCTCAATGTTTTTGATGCCATCGTAGATGCTGTAATTCCTCCAGAACTCCTTTAAGTCATTTTGGGTAGCCCTGACCATTTGTGAGAAGGTCCAGTGTAAATAGTAAGCGTTTTAGGAGGCTATGATTGCCTGATCCATTGGCTGAAGTAGTGATGTGGTGTTGGGTGATAAAAAGACAACCATTACATTGGTGTGAAGGTCACCTAAAGTGCTTGGAAGTCCCGGGGCATTCTCGAGCACAAGAAGAATTTTGAAATAAATCTGCTTGACCAAGCAGTTACATTTAGCACCAGGAACAAAAAAGTTCAGGAACCAGTCTTCAAAGAGAGCTTTTGTTACCTAAGCTTTTGTGTTTGCCTTCCAAATAACAGGCAGAGATGCCTTGATGATCTGTTTAAGTGCCCTCGTATTTAGGGAGCATACCCAAGCATAGTCTTAAGCTTGCAATCCCCAGATGCGTTACCCACGAAGCAAATTGTTAGCCTCTCCTTGGATGCCTTATGCCCTAGAGCAGATTTTTCCTCTTTTGAAATGCATGTCCTTTCAGGCATTCTTTTCCAAAATAAGCTCGCCTACATTAAATATTTGCTCAGGCACATAACCTCCCTCCTCAATAATTTTATTAAACGTTTCAGGAAACACTCTTGCAGCACTTACATCGGAACTCGCTGCTTCACCTTGCACTTTAATATTGTGCAAATTTACCCTTCCTTTGAAATGATTGAACCAATCCCTACTCGCAGCAAATTCTTTATCACAAGCACTTTCACTTGCTGCACGTGCAGCTGTTAAATCACTGTAAAGGCCTCGAGCCTGTCCTTGCACTAAGCCAAGGCTAAAAGGAATATTACGCTGATTTTGATCCTCTAACCAAATTACCAATAGCCTTTCCATTTCAACAATTAAACCACTCTGTTACTTTGTGATAGTTGTCATTTTCATTGGGACAGAGCCTTTTACATGTCCCCTTGTCCTTTATAATAGTCCCGATCATTGACCGACTGTAGCCTAACGTTTTTCCAGTGTTTGGTGGCATTTCACCTCTCTCTGATTGCTTTCTTTTTTCCACTTTCCTTTCAATTGTGATTGTTTTCCTTTTCTACTGCTTGCATCAGATTTAAGCTTTAAAGCCATGATTATGAGGACAAATGCATGACTTAAAATGGTGACGGCGGTATGGCGATGATGGCAGGCTGATGATCCGCTGAAAAGATGCAGTATTTTGAGCACGCAGTGCGTACAGATACTGTAGTCCACCTGTTTGTAGTACAAACCATTGTTTGTAACTGGGTTAATAGGTTTTGTTGGGGTTGGTTCGAAAGTATGAGCTTTCATAACTCGGGGACTTCCTATACTCTGTCAACCACTCCTCAGGATCTTTATATGTTTCAATTCATCTCTTAGTCTTCTAAACTCCAATGGATGCATGCCCAGACTGTCTAACCTTTCCACACAAGGCATCAATCTAATAAACTTTCTCTGAACCATCTCCAATGTTCCTTAAATAAGGAAACCAATGCTGCATACTGTATTTGTATTCCGTTCCCCTTGCAATTAACGATCGCACTCTATTAGATTTCCAAATTCCTTGCTCTACCAGTATACTATCCTTTTGCAGTTCCATGAATGCTGTTTCATATAATTTAACCTTATTTAGAAGCTTTTACCTCTCTTTTTCTAATGTATTTTAAATACATCTGGGCTATTTACCACTACATTCCAGTAGTGAATTGCACCTGTCAAGCACACTCTGGGGGAAGAAACCTTCTCCAGAATCCTTTTGAGATTCATTAACGACTACCTTAAATTTGTGATACATTTTGCAGATGTTATTGTTATTATTTACTCCATTTTGCATAGAGGTAAAAACAATGACTGCAGATGCTGGAAACCAGATTCTGGATTAGTGGTGCTGAAAGAGCACAGCAGTTCAGGCAGCATCCGAGGAGCTTTGAAATCGACGTTTCAGGCAAAAGCCCTTCATCAGGAATAAAGGCAGTGAGCCTGAAGCGTGGAGAGATAAGCTAGAGGAGGGTGGGGGTGGGGAGAAAGTAGCATAGAGTACAATGGGTGAGTGGGGGAGGGGATGAAGGTGATAGGTCAGGGAGGAGAGGGTGGAGTGGATAGGTGGAAAAGGAGATAGGTAGGACAACTCCGGACAAGTCATGGGACAGTGCTGAGCTGGAAGTTTAGAACTAGAATGAGGTGGGGGAAGGGGAAATGAGGAGACTGTTGAAGTCCACATTGATGCCCTGGGGTTGAAGTGTTCCGAGGCGGAAGATGAGGCGTTCTTCCTCCAGGCGTCTGGTGGTGAGGGAGCAGCGGTGAAGGAGGCCCAGGACCTCCATGTCCTCGGCAGAGTGGGACGGGGAGTTGAAATGTTGGGCCACGGGGCGGTGTGGTTGATTGGTGCGGGTGTCCCGGAGATGTTCCCTAAAGCGCTCTGCTAGGAGGCGCCCAGTCTCCCCAATGTAGAGGAGACCGCATTGGGAGCAACGGATACAATAAATGATATTGGTGGATGTGCAAGTAAAACTTTGGATGTGGAAGGCTCCTTTAGGGCCTTGGATAGAGGTGAGGGAGGAGGTGTGGGCGCAGGTTTTACAGTTCCTGCGGTGGTAGGGGAAAGTGCCAGGATGGGAGGGTGGGTTGTAGGGTGGCGTGGACCTGACCAGGTAGTCACGGAGGGAACGGTCTTTGTGGAAAGCGGAAAGCGGTGGGGAGGGAAATATATCCCTGGTGGTGGGGTCTGTTTGGAGGTGGCGGAAATGTCGGCGGATGATTTGGTAGGGTGGAAGGTGAGCACCAGGGGCGTTGCATTGGCAGAGAGAATGAAGGCAGGTGCTATAAATGGGTCATGTATAGTCAATTTGTCTTTCCAGCACTTTGCCAGGCTTTAACATTTTAAAAAAAACTTCTCAACTATTTATCTAATTTTTCAAACTGATGAAAAAAATCCAATCCTGTCTCTTAAACCTTTTGGATAGAATTAGAAACAGCAGTGTATATAACAATGTTTACAAAGTTTGTGTAGTTAATAGTGAACTGTACATCATAAAGTTGGGCATAAACAAATGGATACATTTGGTTAGAAGCTAATTAATAATTGGTTTGTTCTTAAAAGGTTAGCATTTGGGTTAATTTCTCGGGATAATAGGCATTGAAAGGTTATGGGAAGCAGATTTCTCCAAGTTCACAACTCTTGGCATCAACTCTTGGTGTCCTAGACAGTGCTGCAAAGCACTTAGGAATGTTCTCGGATCATGAACGATGCTCGTGAAATACAAAGGTCTGTGCTTTTATTTAAATTGTAACAGAGCTCTTTCAGCAAAAAAAAACCCTCAGACTGGATTGCCTAATTCTTCTTCTAGAGTTTAGATGTGCACGTAGACCTAAGAAAAAGGGGCGGAAGTCATTCCTTTGCGTCCAAGTTGGGGATTTTGATAGAATATAATACAACACAACACAGCACAGGAACAGGCCCTGCGGCCTACCAAGCCTGCACCGATTAGTAACCCTTATTTAGACCTGCTACTTTTGCCCTTGCGTGCTTTCTATCCCCCTGTTTGCCTTCACTCATGTCTATCAATATACACCTTAAATGTTGTTAACATGTCTACTTCCACTGGCAGTATTTTTCCAGGCACCTACCTGTGTGAAAAATTTTCCTGGCACTTCTCCCCTAAATCTTCCCCCTCTCACATTGAACATGTGCCCTCTTGTAATTGACCTTTCCACCCTGGGGAGAAAGCCTCTGACTATCCAACCTATCTCTGCCTCTCATAATTTTGTAGCGCTTTATCAAGTTACCTCTCAGCCTCCGTCTTTGCAATGAAAGCAGTCAGAGTTTACCCAACCTCTCCTCATTACTAAAACCCTGCAGACCAGAAGCCTCTGAACCCTCTCTAAAGCATACACACCCTTTTGGTAGTGTGGAATTCTGTTATCCAAATGTGGCCTAACTAAAGATTTCTACAGCTGTAACATAACAGACCAACTTTTATATATTTTACATGCTGGCCGATGAAGATAAGTGTGCTGTATGCCTTCTTGACTCCCTTATCCACTTAGAGTGATCTGTGAACCTGTATGCCCAGATTCCTTTCTATGTTAGTGCTTCTCAGGGTTCTGCCATTTATTGTATAATTCGTACCTGAATTTGACCATCTAAAATGCATCCCATCAAATTTGTTTGGATTAAACTCCATCTGCTATTCCTCTGCTCAAATCTGTAGTTTATATCCCGCCGTATCCTTTAACTATCACCATCACTTTAACTCCTCAGTATCTGGAACTCTCAATTTTGGTGTCATCCGCAAACGTACGAATCAGACCATCTACATTTTCCTCAAGATCATCTATATATAAGCAATAAAGGTCCCAGCGATGATCATTATGGAACACCACTAATTAGTGAATTCCATTCTGAAAAGCACCCTTCTGTCTTCTATGACCAAGCTAGTTTTGTATCCATCTGGCCACCTCACCTCAGATCCCATGAGACTCTATTCGGAGGAATCTTGATTATCTGAAGGACACAAGTGGGGAGTATTTTGTTCAGTTAATCAAAAATATAGTTTTGCCAAGCATTGGAACCTTGCGATCTTGTTTGAATAATCCAAAATTCGGGTGATTGAATGCCGGATAATTGAGGTTCCTCTGTATTTTGTATCAGCCTGGTATCTTGTCTATCTAGACAATATCTGTTGTCCTTCCCTCAAAAGTCTTGACACTACCCAAATAAATGCAATCAAGTTGGTGAGACGTGATCATCCCTGTGCAAACCCACTGACAAGTCCATTTGCTGACAAATGTAACTAAATTTTGTCTTTCACTATCTGCTCCAACAGCTTCACCACCACTGACGTCTAGGTCACTGGCCTGTAATTGCCGGATTATGTCCGTTTCCCTCTTTAATTAAAGGAACAGCATTGGTCATTCTCAGCCTTCTGGAACCTTGCCTGAAGCCAAGGAGCATGCAACGGTATCTGTTAAGGCATCTCCTACTTTTTTCCCCCCTATCTCCCACTGTATCCTGGGATAGATCCTGTCTGGCCCTAGGGACTTGTCTACCTTAACATATTTCAAGACACCCAGCATTTCCTCCTTCATTGTGTTGACTATCTGAGGGTGTGCATGCACCTTTCTCTAGCCTCAACATCTGTCACACCCCTTTCTTTGGTGAAGACCAATGTAAAGTACTCATTAAGGATCTCATCTGTTTTTTCTGGCTCAATACATTACATTACCTCCCTCCTTTAACCTACTCTTTGCCATACTACTCTCTTTCTTCTAATATATGTGTATAAAATACACATGCAGACACACACACAAAGTGCCTTCGGGTTCTCCTTTGCCCTGCTGGCCAAGGACATTTCATCACCCTTTTCACCCTCCTAACTCCCCATTTGAGCTCCTTCGTGTTTTCTCTATATCCTATATGGGCAAGTGCGGTTACCATAAGTTAACAGATAAGTTTGAGTAAATATTGCTTGGTGCCAAATTTGTAATAGAATTTGATATGTGTTCATTAATAAAGTCATGGTGATTTATAAAAATTAGACTACTTTAAATTATTTTGTCAGGCACTGAATGTGAATGGAGTAAGTAGAGGATGTATAGATTGGATCAGTAGTGAAAGGATGAATTGTGTGCAGTATATCTATCTTTCTTCTTTTGCTCTTAATCTCTCTTCATGTGACAACATGGACTTGCAAAAGGGCTTCATTGTTATTAATAAGCCCTTCAGTATATTGCTCAAATGAGGGGTATGTATCTTGCTGGAGGGCCATGAGACTGATCTTTTTGGTACCACTAGTAATTGGATAAGATTGGCTTATTCTGTGCAGAAAGAATAGAGGAGTTGCTTGGTGACCACATTGCTTGATGCACTTATTTATATAGCCACTGTGGGGAGGGCATGGTTTGTGTGCAGTGCTGGCACATAATTTTACAACGTGATTCTGCTCTATCAACCATAGTTTGTTGAGTAGGGAGTCAAGATTTCTGGATGTATTTAGGGGCAGTCAGGTTTCAACTGTGTTGCTGGTTTGATTTTAGTAAGGTGGCATAGATTTTCAATTTCTCACCCTGTTACAGATTTTATTTTCAGAATGCCTTCATTTTTGTAATGGTTTTCCTAAAATGTCTTTTTTGTTTTAAGGGGTTATCTTGTTGGGTTTTGGTTGGGTACCTGAGGTCCTTTTTTGTAGATTCTTATGTTATTTTTGAAAACATCAGTTTCCTTGTATTTTGTGTTCTGGCTAGCCATTCCTTCTTAAAATGTGTACCACTTCACTGTACAATTCACTTTGCAGTCAGTAACCTTTTCGAACAGTAAAATCTTCAAAGAAGTATTGCTGTTTTGCTATTGTGCTATATGCAGATTAGTGCGACAAGATGATTATTTTTCAGGCTTCCGTGTTGCAGTTCTCGTTCTGTTTTATTCCTCCTTCCATACTTGGATTCAATTTGCTTAGTTTTCTGTGAAGTGTAGCTTCATTTATGTCACTATGTTGCTATCCACCGAAATCTATCTTTTGTTATGAAGTGAGACAAGGGAAACTTTATCATTTTCCTCCTTTTTAAGCTTCATTCAGTATCCGTACTCTTACTTTTCTATAAATCTATTATTTGATGCTTATGTTTGTTATAGGAATACTCAGCTTGTACTCTGCTCCTGTCTGATGATTTATCACTACAGTGTGTCAAACTGCTTGTTATTTTTTTTTCTGCCCTATTAATTTTAACCAATCCTGTTAGCTTATTGAACTTTGGTTTCAGGCCAGCATCTTTCCTGTTGACTCTTTGTTATCTTTTTCAGTTCTTGTAGTGAACCCTGTTCTTATTATGTATTTGCCAGTTATTCAGCTTTTATAATCAGTGGGATATCCCCACCTCATGATTATATGGGCATCGAATGGTTCAAACCAGACTACTTCCACAGATAGTAACCACATGTAGCAAAGTAAGTGCTGTCAAAGAGGTTGCGGCCTTTTACAGCTCCATGTATTCAGGTTAATTGAATTGAATTTGACCATCTATTCTGAAGAACAGTCACTCTGGACTTGAGATGTTAACTCTTAATCTCTCCACAGATCTTCCCAGACCTGCTGATCCATTCCAGCAATCTGTATTTCTTTCAGATCTGCAGCTTCACAATGCTTGTCTGTTATTGAATCGAGTTTGAATTTGGTTGTCTTTGTCTTCTCTTGCAGCTGAGCTGTGATGAGAAATTGTTGTGATTGTGCAGATTTTCTTTTTGATCTACTGTGCAGTTGACACCACAATCTGAAACACTCAGCCTGTAAATGTATAGGCAGAATCTGTAAAAATATTGAAGACGTATTTAGATGTGGCGCTCTTGTGATGCCAAGGCATTTAAGGTACATGGGCCAAGTGCTGGAAATTGAGATTTGTTTTTGACTGGCATAGACCTGAGGCCAAAGAGCCTTTTTCTGTTCTGTAGGTCTCTGTGCCAATAGAAAGGAATTCCTTGCACAGCACCTCGAGCTGGAAGACCTTATTGAAAGCAAACTTGGAATATAAAAATGGCATGAAACTGGAAAGTTTGATTTTGTTGGGGTTTGGCATGTCCCTTCCTTCCCATTGGTCTTCCAGTTTGTTGTGTACTCCGGTTTTCTGGTGAGCTGCTCAGGCTTTGTACAAGGATGAGAGTTTGCCGAGGGAATTACAGTATTTGCGAATTGTTCAGAATGGGTGGTTCCAGAGCTTCATGTAGCTGTTTAATGGTTCATTTGTGGCTTCCAATTGTATTGCATTAACCTTCTCTTTAGATCCAATGCAGGATAGTGCATTAATGTGAGAAATGCATTAAAAAGTCGAGAAAAGTACTGTATATTTATAACTGTAAATGGTTATTTTAGCAAATACATAATTGTTCTCCTTAACCTGTTTTAGTGCTTTCACGGTCACACATAATGCATTGGATTGGAAGAGCCAGCTTCCTTGTTGTGACCATTATTATTTCTACTGTAGGTGAGATTATGCATTTTTGTCAAGGTATTAGTAAAGGTTTTGATAGTCAGGAGAACTGGCAGCTGAACATGTTCTTGAGTTAGTATACCTTAAGATTTTTTTGAAGTGAAGTTGAAACCACAATCAGATTGGATGTGCCATGATCCTATTGAATGGTAGAGGGGATTAAATTGGCTTGAGGGGCCAAATGGCCAACTCCTGTTCCTATTTCTTCTGATCTTGTGGTCAAATCAGTTGTGATCTCATGAAATGATGTCAGACACAAGGGAACAAAGAATCAACTCCTCCTACTTTCATATAACCTTAGGAGATTTATATTTCAGGAAACCAGCTCATAGTACTGGCTAACTGAATAATTTTGTATTCAGCAATGAACTTGATATATGAATGAAGATCACTATTGGCATCTGGCTAATTGAAAGATGGCATGTGTATTTGATTTAAAATTCAGTGTTTTGAACCAAAATTCTGAAGCAGAATTTTGACTCTATCTTATATTGAAGTGGGTTTTCATTCATTCTGCTTCAGGCACTGGAATTGGAGATGATGCATCATAAGCACTGTTTCACTCATGACATAACAAATGGACTCATGTTTTGGGAGGGGTGGACCTGCAGCAATAAATTTTATAACCTGCTCTCATTAAAGTTATGGAACTTGAATTTGTTTTGCAGTCAAATCTCATAATGGGTTGTCCATTAGCCCCCAGGTAGAAAACATCTGATTTGCTTTTAACTTGGTTTGTTGGCGAATATTGATAAATTATCATATCAGCCATTTCTAGCTCAGGGATTGCACATCAGTGGTTACAGTTCCTTTTATTGTCACGGGAAATCATGTACCATTTCTGAGTCAGAATTTTGCAAAGCCTATTTTTAAGTGACTGAACTGAGTCACAAGATTAGTGTTGCAACAAACACTCGCTAAGTATCTAGGGTACAATAACGGCTTGGGTAAGTTGCCCAGAAGTTGCTTTCATTCAGTAAGTATGAAATAGAATATGAACTGAGTTAGAGTTTGGTGCATGCAAGCAATACATTGTTTTTGATATTGCAGAATTTCTTAGATTCTCGACCAGGCTCCTTGGATTGGAGAGTGGCAAAACACCTTTGCTGTTCTGGAAAAGAAGGAATAAAGAGAACTGTGGACTTGTTTGCCTCACAGTAGTAATATGTAAAACAAACAGAATCGTATTCCTTTGAAACATCCTCTGACAGTGGCATGTATTGAAGTGTTTTGCATCCCAGTACAGGCAAAATGGGTCAAATGATCTCTTCTTCACCGTAGTGATTCCATGATTCTCTGAATGTTGAAGTCGTAATGTAAGAAACTGGGCAGTCAATGTGCACTTCAGGCAACATTCTGATAATGACCAGATAATCGATTCTAATGATGTTGAGTGGCCAGGACACCAGGGATAGCTCCCCTACTCCCCTTCAAAGTCATGACATGGAATTGTTTATATCCCCTAGAACAGGTGGTTGGAGCTTCGGTTTAATGTCTCTTGCAAAAGACGTCACCTCCAAAATTTCAGCAATCATTCAGTGTTACACTGGAATGTTGACTTTAGCCGTTATTTCCAAGCTGTTCATTGGGACGCAAGCCCAGAACCTTGTGACTTTGAGCAAGAGAGCAACAAACTGAACCATGCTGACTCTTATTCAGCATATGGTGTCGGTGTTGGATTGGGGTGGACAAATCAGAAGCCACATGACATGAGGTTATGGTCAAACAGGTTTATTTGAAATCACCAAGGTTTTGGAGTGCTGGTGACTGGCACTTTACCTGAGAAAGCAACATCATTCCAAAAGCTTGTGATTTCAAATAAATGTTGACTTGCTTGCTGAGCTAAGTGTGTTCACAGACGTTTTGTCACCATTACTAGGTAACATGGTCAGTGTGCCTCTGGTGAAGCCTGTCTGCACCAGCACTATCATTAATCCTGGTTATGGCTGATCATCCAATACAATAGCCTGTTCCTTTCAAACTGTTTGCCCACACCCCCCACTACCACAACCACCATCAAAACCCTAAATGCTATGGTCTCCTCAGTGCCAACTCCTTGAAATCATACAATGTTTTGGTCTTGACTGCATCTGTAGTAGTGACTTCCACAGGCTTACCAAAGCTTAGGTCATAAAAATTTCTCATCTCGGTCCTAAATAGATTACCCCCTGTATTCTTATGCTGTGATCCCTGGTTCTAGACGCCCCATTTATTTGGAATTACCTTCCTTAGGATCTTATACGTTTCTATCAGATCCCTCCTCACTCTTCTGAACTCCAGTGAATGTAATCCTAACTGATTCACTCTGTCCTTGTGTGCCAGGCTTACCATCCCAGGAATCAGAGTAGTGCCATTGGAAGATGCTGGATCTAGTGCATTCAGATTTTAAAAAGGTCTATTTATGCGCCATGACAGAGTTGCATAAAATTAAGGCTCGTAAAATTGGCTGCTGTGTATTGGAATGAATCTAGGTCTGTTTAATGGATAGAATAGGAATGAGCAGGCTATTTTCAGATTGATGGGCTGGAACTAGTAGGGTATCAAAAGGGTCATTGCTTGGACCTTGACTATTTACAGTCTATATCAATGACTAAATCAAGTGTCATGCAAAGTTAAGTGGGAAACAAAACTTTGTGTTGGGCACAAAAGGACATAGGTTATGTGAGTGGGCAATAATATAAAAACAAAATTAATAGAATGTGAAAAAATGTGAAGCAGAATTTTTTTAAAACATGGAGAGAACTTAAGAAATGTTTATGCTTGGAGGTTTAGATTTCTTCACACATGAATCATAGGAAGTTAACATGCAGGCTAAGCAAAAAATGAAGAAGCCACTCACAGATTCCAAAGCTTTCCTTTCCTGTTTACAATTCTGCAACTTTTCCTTGAGGCTTTTCTCTGCCTGTTTGTTACTATGCAATAACAATGCTGAAAAACTAAATCTTTTTCTTAAGAATTCCTATCTCACTGAGGAAACTCTAGACCAATCCACATCTAACAACCTGCCCTCAAAATTCTGCTCATGTTTAGATAATAGTCATAAGTTCTGTTGCAAACAACCAATGACATTCTTTTTTAAAACGACAAATGTTCCTGTCTCCCAGTATTAAATTATCCTTGATTGGATTCCAGCCTCTAGAACTGCATCTTCACCAAAAGTAAATGCTTGGGCCATATCCTGTTAGTATACCAAGTTGTACTGAAATCTCCCCAATATTTTTTAACAGGTGTTGTTTACAGAAAAACAAATGCTAGTGAAAGCATTACTTTTCCCATCTTAATGGCAGAGGCAGTTAGGAAAGCACATGATATGTTGGCCTTTTCTTGCTGTGTTCATCTTTTTGATGTGATCTCCATGTCTGTCATCAGAAGTGGGGATGCTTGCTGGTGGTCTCAGCCACAGGGTGTTGTTGGAAATAGGGCCTTGAATGATTGAGTTTCTGGCTTGGAATGTCATGTCCTTTTGTTGTCTTTCCATTGAAGGAAGCTGCACCATTTTTATCTTACCAAGAGATTGAAATTTGTGTGAAGATCCACAGTGGTCTAGGCCTTAGTGAGACCACACCTGAAGCATTGTTTGCTGCAGAAGCTCAGTAGGTGTGATGACATCTGTGGAAAGAAAGCAGAGTTAACATTTCAAATCGGGTGACCCTCCCTCCTTCAATCTGACTTTGGGCTTGTAGACTTTGCATTATAATCCCTATTGAGTGCTCCAGTGTCTGAGGGGCCTGCTGTGTAGAGAGAGTGCAGTGAAGCCTGAATTGGGTGATCAGGTGCCTGACCTCCAGCTCTTACAGTCTGTGATCATGTCAAGAAGGACGTGGTGTGAAAACATCCTGTTCAATCCCAGTTGAAGGGAAACTTGGCCAATGTTGCCCAGTTGGAGAAAAGGAGTTGTGGTGCATTTTGAAAGACGAACATAGAACATACAACATTACAGCGCAGTACAGGCCCTTTGGCCCTTGATGTTGAGCAGACCTTTTATCCTACTCTAATATCAAACTAACCAACTTACCCTCCATTTTACTACCATCCATGTGCCTATCCAAGTGTCACTTAAATGTCCCTAATGTATCTGACTCTACCACCAATTCTGGCAATGCATTCCATGCACTCTCCACTCTTGTGTAAAGAGCCTACCTCTGACCTCTCCCCTAAACCTTCCTCCAATCACTTGAAAATTATGCCCCCTTGTGATAGACATTTTCACCCTGGGAAAAGATCTCTGGCTATCCAGTCTATCTATGCCTCTCATCATCTTATACACCTCTATGAAATGAATTCTCATCCTTCTTGGCTTCAATGAGAAAAGCCCTAGCTCTTTCAACCTTTCTTCATAAGACATGCTCTCCAGTCCAGGCAGCATCCTAGTAAATCTCCTCTGCACCCTCTCTAAAGCTTGCATATCCTTCCTATAATGAGGCGGCCAGAACTGAACACAGTATTCCAAGTGTGGCCTAACTAGGGCTTTATAGAGCTGTAGCGTAACCTCGCGGCACTTAAATTCAATCCCCCTGCTAATGAAGGCCAACACACTATACACCTTCTCAACACCTATCAACTTGAATGGCAACTTTGAGGGATCAATGGACGTGGACCTCAAGTACCTCCACACTGCCCAGAATCCTGCCTTTAACCCTGTAATCTGCATTCAAATTTGTTCCAACATAAATCACTTCACACTCTTCCAGGTTGAACTCCATCTGCCACTTCTCAGCCCAGTTCTGCATCCTGTCAATGTCCTGTTACAACCTACAACAGCCCACCACACTATCCACAACTCAACCAATCTTCGTGTCATAAGCAAACTTACTAACCCACCCTTCTACTTCTCATCCAAGTCATTTATAAAAGTAACAAAGAGCAGATGTCCCAGAACAGATCGCTGCGGAGCACCACTAGCCATAGAGCTCCAGGGTGAATACTTTCCATCAAATATCACCCTGTGTATCCAACCAGCCAAATTTCCCTGTATCCCATGTCTCCTTACTTCAACAAACACCTTTCTAAAATCCATATACATCACATCCACTGCTGTACTTTATTCAATGTATTTTGTTACAGCCTAACAGAATTCAATGAGGCTTGTGAGGCATGACCTGCCCCTCTCAAAGCCATGCTGACTATCTCTAATCAACCTGTACTTTTCAAAATAATCATCAATCCTGTCTTTCAAAATCCTCTCCAATATTTCGCTGACTGGTCTGTAATTCCTAGGGTTATCCCTATTCCCTTTCTTGAACAAGGGAATAACAATTACCACCCTGCAATCATCTGGTACTATTCTAGTGCATGGTGAAGGTGCAAAGATCATCGCCAAAGGCCCAGCAATCTCTTCCCTCTGTTCCTATAGTAATCGTGGGTATATTCCAAGTGGCTCAAGGGACGTACTTAACTGTCCTCATGTTTTTCAAAACTTGCAGCACATCCTCCTCCTCAACATCAATCTGTTCGAGCATATGATGCTAGATTTGGGAGTGAAGTGAAGATGATGATGACTGCTGCTGCTGCTGCTTCAGTTTTCTTTTGGAAGAAACTGACTGGAACCAGCTGTATATTGTTTTTGTGGAGGGTTCAGTATGATGATTCTGTATCATCAAGACTGTTGTGAGTAGAAATTAGGTAGTTCTGCTGAGATATGCACTATTTTTGTGAAGACTATTCCTGTAGAACACTGGATACTGTTTTCTGGCTAAATTGTTTGAAGTAGAAGAGCTGGCATTCTGTCAGAGGAGGTTGAATGCCTTCGAGGACTTTGTGGATGGAAGTGGAGTTGTGTCAGCTGAGTGAACTAAATCTGACAGATCCACCTTCATTCTGTCTGCTATTGAAAGTGTAATTTGTTTTCCTGTTAAGTCATGTTTAATTACTATCGATTCTGAATGGATAATGTAAACGTAGTGAAAGCATTTAAATCCTTTTCCTTCTTTCCAGTTTGGTCATACAGGAAATTCAGTTCATTTGGTTCCTATAGGGATTGTGAAAAGTTAATGGAATTCTGGGGAGGCCCACTGTTTCAAACCATTCATGGTTGTGGCTAATGGCTAAAAGGATTCCAGTCTGTCTTCGTCCAAGTGTCAATAATAAATCTTTTCATAGTTTAGAGAACTAGTCTTGATTGTATAACAGAGGATAGATGATGTCCTCACAGTCGGTGTCATGGTGAAGCTGTTTGGGATTGGTACCCTCAGTCGGGTGTTGCGGTGAAGCTGTCTAGGATCGGTACCCTCACAGTCGGTGTCACGGTGAGGTAGTCTGGGATCGGTACCCTCACAGTCGGTGTCACGGTGAAGCAGTCTGGGATCGGTACCCTCACAGTCGGTGTCACGGTGAGGTAGTCTGGGATCGGTACCCTCACAGTCGGTGTCACGGTGAAGCAGTCTGGGATCGGTACCCTCACAGTCGGTGTCACGGTGAGGTAGTCTGGGATCGGTACCCTCACAGTCGGTGTCGCGGTGAAGCAGTCTGGGATCGGTACCCTCACAGTCGGTGTTGCGGTGAAGCTGTCTAGGATCGGTACCCTCACAGTTGGTGTCACGGTGAGGTAGTCTGGGATCGGTACCCTCACAGTCGGTGTTGCGGTGAAGCAGTCTGGGATTGGTACCCTCACGTGGGACCCGAGGGAGGGGGAGTTAAAGTGTTCAGCCACGGGACGGTTGGGTTGGTTGGTGCAGGTGTCCCAGAGGTGTTCTCTGAAACGTTTCGCAAACGTTGGCATTCCCAACACCCCTCCCCCAAGTCCCTCCTCCCTACCTTTTATCTAGCCTGCTTGGCACACCCTCCTCATGCCTGAAGAAGGGCTTATGCCCGAAACGGCGATTCTCCTGCTCCTTTGCTGCCTGACCTGCTGCACTTTTCCAGCAACACATTTTTCAGCTATAAATTGTCTGGATATGTTTCTGATCCTCAGCAAAGAAGGTAGGTCAGTTTCAGGAAACGAATTGTACCCATGGAGACTAGGTTGAGTAAAGAATGACCCTGAAACTGAAGAATGCTGCATTGTTTCGTCATGACTCCATTAATACTAATGAAGCTACTTGAAGCAATGCAGAAATGTCTTGCTGTACATTACTTGGCAGCAGGTATGGTAACTGCACTTTCTTTTCTCACAATTGATAAATTGAACTTTTCATTCTTGGCAGACAATAAAGGACAGTTAAGGGAAACACTGGCTTATTCAAATATTCTTCACTTAACATGAAACAAGCAAAAATAACTTAGTATGGAAGGTGGCTTATAGTGTCTGACATAAATGTCAAAAATAGGAGCAGGACCAGGCCATTTGGCCCATTGAACCTGCTCCACCATTCAATGTGATTTTGGCTGATCCTGTGTCTGTATTATACTCCAACTGTCTCCCCATGCCCTTGATGTTTTTAGTATCTGTTTCGGTGCTGCATGACTCTAAATCTATCTGTTTTTTAAAATGGCTTTCGTGATTTGGTCTCCATTTTCTTATGTTTAATAGAATTCCACAGATTCCCCATCGTTGTTGAGAGAAGAAATTTCTCCATCAGCCCTAAGCACCCAACTCCATATCCTGAGGCCATGACTCCTTTGATGTCGCTGCCCTCCCCAACACACACGCAAGCACACACACGCAAGCACACACACGCAAGCACACACACGCAAGCACACACACGCAAGCACACACACGCAAGCACACACACGCAAGCACACACACGCAAGCACACACACGCTCACACACACTCACACACTGCCCTGGCTGAGGGAAACATCATCTTGGCATCCAGCCATTCAAAAATGATGAGACCTTTTGATGAGATCCCTTTTTGTCTTTCTGAACTCCAGTGAATACAGGCCCTGTTGATCAATGTCCCCTCGCACAAGAAGCCTGCCATGCCAAGAGTCAATCTGGTGAAGTTTTGCTGCACTTCCTCTATCATAACTGTATTTTGTCACAGTTACCCAGACCCAAGTTGCGCACAAGACTCCAGTGTGCCCTCCCTAAGTTCTTCCAAGACGACTTTGCTTCTATATTCAAACCCTCTTGCAGCTAATGATCGCATACTTGATGGCTTAACAGTGAAGCATCTAATGTATTTCAGGCAAGCTATTATGTTAGAAGGGAGATACAGTCTCAAATACTTGAGTTCTCACATTTTAGAATAAAACTACTCAGTTAGTTTAGTGCGAGCACTGACGATTGATGGCTGAAATTCTAAACCCTTCTCTGTCAGTTCCAATCATTTTCAAATATTTACTCCAGTGCCATGAGGTATATTGTAAAGTTATGCATGCTGTTATCTCATTAAGGATTTACAGATGACTGTATTGTATCATAGAATTGCAACACTGTACTGCATTTTTAACAGAAGGGCATGTATACTACATACACGCAAAATATTGCAGCTGTTGGAAATCTGAAACAGAAATATAGTTGAGATTCTGTTTTTACAGCAATTTAAATGGGAGCATATTTCAGTTATTCAGCTTACAGTGAATGACAGAGCCAAGGAAAAGACATAGGAAAATAAAATGAGTTGTCATTAGTTGGGGTACCATTTTCTCTGCAGGCACCAATGGCAGTGATAATCGTACCCCAAACAAACATAATGCCTTTGAGTGTCGGGGGAAAATGGTTTGATTTTCTGGCACCTATCAGCCAAAATCAGTGTGTTGACTAGTTTCACTTCATGGATTGCTTCAGTATCTGAGGGTTGTGGATGGAGCTGAACATTGGGCAATCAACACCGCTTCTAACCCTTATGATGATGGTAAGGTCATCGATGAAGCAGTTGAAGATGATCGGACGTAGGGCACAACACTAGTGTCCCTATGTTTGAATTAGGGAGTCTGGATTCAAGCCCCACCTGCTCCAGAAGTGTGTAATAGCGTCTCTAAGCAGGTTGGTTAGAAATTATCTACCCTACGTGATGCCTTGGGGATGTGATGATTGCCTTCCAACAATCCTTTGTGCTGGATGTGACTCCAACCAATGGAGAATTTTCCCTGTCTTTTCTATTTAGTTGACAGAGAGGAAACTAATAGTTACGGAATGTCAACTTAAGCTACTGACACAAATTACTTCAGACTTTACATCCTACCCCATTTCCTTTCTGAATAAATGTGGGTTGCGTTCTTAGACTTTGGGAGATTTCACTTCAAAGTTTACAAACTCTACCATGATAGTTCTTCTTGATTTGTATAAATGAACTTGTAGCAGCAGAATCAGTTCACTGTTGAATTACAGATGGCATTTTGATTTATTGTCACTTCTGTTGACTCTGGCTATAATTGAGGTACCAGACTATCATAGTCCCCTTATTAAATGTTGGGCGAAGTGAGAGACCAGGAAATTTCAGGCTTGAACTTTGATGGTGAGAAAGTTAGGAGAGAATTCTGAAAAACAGAATATTTTTTGCATTTGGAGAGACTGGGAATAGTAAGGGAAAGTCTTCATGGTTTGCTTAAGGGAAAGTCAAATTTGATCAGATTTTTTAAGGAGCTAACCAAACATACTGATGAGGATAATGCATTTGATGCATTGAGATCCAGTAGAATTTCTCAGCTTGGTGCTAGGGCCCTTGTTGTCTAGGCCAGCATTTCTTGCTGTCAGTTGACCCACAATGCTGTTAGGGAGGGAGTTCCAGAATGTTAACCCTGCAATACTGATTATGTATTTCCGAGTCAGGAAGGTGAGTGACTTGGAGGAGAACTTTCAGGTGATGGTGTTCCCAGGTGTCTTCTGCTTTTGTCCTTCCAGGCAGTAGTGGTTGTGGCTTTAGGTTCCCTTCTTGAGATTCTTACACGTTTGATGCAACTGCAATAAGCCAACCTTTGTGAACAACCACAATTTATTTCAGCAAGTACAAGCTTTTGGAGGATCACTTAACACACTCTGCAATGCTTGCGGAGCGTGTCAAGTGAGTCTGAACAATGGAACCATCCTCCCTTTATACAGGGTTTTACATCACAGTCAGTCATGCATGCAAAACACAATCCCCTGTCACTCCCCCATGGTCACTTGGCACCTAAAAACAATGTTAAATGGTTAGATTATTTCCAGAACCAATGTGTGATCAGGTTATCCCTTAAAATGGTGTGTGATCAGGTTATCCCTTAAACTGTAGCATTTACAGAGGATGATTAGATTGTCACATCCTGTCTGTAAGACAGAAAAACAACCCCCCCCCCACCCACCCAGGAAATCCAATTTCTTACATGTCAGCAGAACAAATTAACCCTTTAACATCTCAGTGGGTTTGAAAGATGCTATCTAAGGATTCTTGATGAATTTCTGTCGTGCATCTTGTAGGTGGTACACGCTGCAGTTAACTGAGCATCAATGATGGAGGGATGGATGTTTCTGGATGTGGTGCTAATCAAGTGGGCTGCTTTGTCCTGGATAGTGTCAAACATCTGAGTGTTGTTGCTGCACCCATCCAGGCAAGTGGGGAGTATTCCATCATAGTCCTGATTTGTGCCTTTTAGATGGTGGACTTTGGAGAGTTGAGAACTGAGTTACTTGCTGCAGAATTCGTAGCCTCTATCCTACTCTTCTAAATGGTTACTTGGTCACCATTAGGTTAGCTTTTCATTTCAGGTATTTTTAAAATTGAATTCAAATCTCACCATCACTTATGGTGGAGTTTGAACTCTTGCCCCCAGAACATTAGTCTGGAATGCTGGATTTTGAGGCCTATGAGATTGCCACTACACCATTTGCCCTAAAGAAGGCATATCAGATACTTTTATTTATTGAGATATAAATGCAAGACCAAGGTGGTTATGCTTGAACTATTTAAAATGCTGGTTAGGTTACTGTCACCACATTACAGGAAGGATGTGATTGCACTGGAGGGGGTGCAGAGGAGATTATTTTTAGAATCCCTACAGTGTGGAAGCAAGCCATTTGGCCCAACCGGTCCACACCGATCCTCCAAAGAGTAACCCACCCAGACCCAATTCCCTCTGACTAATGCACCTAACGCTATGGATAATTTAGCATGGCCAATCCACCTGACCTGCACATCTTTGGATTGTTGGAGGAAACCAGAGCACCCAGAGGAAACCCACGCAGACACTGGGAGAATGTGTAAACTCCACAGACAGTCGCCCAGGTCACTGGCGTTGAGGCAGCAGTGCTCACCACTGAGCCACTGTGCCACCCTGGATTTACCAGAATGCTACCTCGGTTGCAGGGTCTGAGTTAGAAGGAAATTTTGGATAGGCTTGGATAGTTTTCTTTAGAGCAGCTACTGTTGAGAGAGGACCTAATAGAGGTGTATAAGGTAATGATAAATTAGAAATATAGATACTGGAACACCGATATTTGGAACCCGCAGAATCTTAAAAACAGCGTCTCTTTTACAAGCAACTTATCAGTACTTTTGAAAGTCATAAAGTGTTTGTAGGATTAATAAATACACTTGAGACAAAACACAGGAATGCTAATAGTTTGAAGGTTGAGGCTACTAGTTTAAATATTCATGATGTGCTACAATGCAAACATACAATTTACCTTTGTGCTTCACTGGGTTCAGTTTTTTTGCTGCCTTGTACTATGAGCAAATTTGGACTGCTTTAGATCAAGAACGAACCATTTGCAGTGAAACCTTGCTTTTTCGGCAAGATAGTGGAAAGAGCAGATCAAGTAAATTTGAAATGAATCGAGTCTCTCAGTTGACGTCTCCAAAGACGAAAAGGAGTTGGTCATTATTTGCACTTCAGGATTGCCTTTTTGATCAAACTTTGTTGAGCTGTATGGAAATGAGTGTTCATCTCGCTGCTGCTGCCATTGGTGTGGAGAGTCAGTGCGCTTTTGGCACTGAAACAGAGGAGGTTGTGTGGCTCGCCCAAGAGTTCAAGTTTTATGTTTTTGAGGTATTGATCCTAAATTTTGAATTGATCTTTTGTGCGGTCAGTAGACTTCAGAGCTACAGGGGTGATTTAGTTTTTAAATTTTGAAAAGATTGATTCTAATTGATCATTGCTGTTCTCAAAGGAGTGTGGTATTAGCATTTGTAATCAGTTGGATTATGCAGTATATATTACTTGCTTGTACAATACTCAGTGCCCAAGCTATCATGTAATCCTAATTTTGACAGCAGTGTTTAGGAAGGATCATTAAATTGACACCACCGTCTGCTTTGATTTTAGTTGAAATGATTGGAGGTTCCAATTTTTTGAAAGATGGTGATTCCACAATACAGTGTGTATAGGTGTACTCTGAAAGAATGCAGTGTTGTATGTTGTGGAAAGGACTGTTGATAGTGGTGTTTGTAAGAATTTTGTCTGTTGACTACTCTAAACCTGAACCTATTTGCAGGAGTCAGTCCTGGTTGGAGTGACGGCACAAGATCAGTGAAGGTAGTTCTATGTTCAGAAACGACTGGAAACGATGGATGTTAATTCATAAATCAATTTTGTGAAAAATAACTTCAAAGATTTGGATGGTTTAAAAAAAACTTTTGATTGACTGGCCTGTGTACTGCTTAACTTATAAATCTCAGTATCCCTCCTTGTGTTATTCTTAATTTTTCAACTTGGTTTTGTTAATAAAAAGCACCCAACCTTTTCTCTGTTCTCAGATTGTGTATTTTAAGCCCTGGCAGAATTCCTGAACGTAAAGCACTATAAATGGTCATGTGATTTTGAGGTTGATTGTTACGCAACTTTCTGGATTAATTTTGTTGCTGTAGAATTCCATACAGCATTTGGTTTCTACAATCTGCAGTAATCATTTATCATCTTGGTCATCAGGGGTAAGTTGTGCACGCAGTAGATAAATCCTCTGCTAACTGTTGTCACGCAATGAAAAAAATCCTCACATTGATTTAATTTATTAGTTGCGGCTGATAGCTGGAAATTTCTTTGCAAGGCATTAATCTAATCTTGATGTTCAGGCTATTGCAAACGTGTCAAAAATCACTATGCACCTGTTGTCCAAGCTACTTCCTTGCTCTGCCTAATGATCTCCGTTACTGATCTTGGCTACATTACTGTATGGAGATGCGCCTTCTCCACAGACTATAGTTAAAATTTATCCTAGCTGCAGTTGCACACTTATTAGCAAACCTTATCCCCACCCTGATAGTTTCAGATATTTACATGTAAAACTGAAGGTTGCAGGAATGATAAAAGTTATTAAATCAGATTTTATAAACTCAACCATGATTTAATATTTGTAGTTAACGCAAACATATAAAACAGCTTAGAGTGTTGCTCACTGTTTTGATGAGAAATGTGAAGTCGTCCACTGAACAGTAAGTTTTCAACAAATTGAGTGGTGACACTGCTGCATAGCCCTTGTTTGAATTGGTGTGTTCCTCATGCCTAATGTTGCAATTGCTACAAGATGGGAAAATGCTGGGTAATATAACTAATTATATCTGAATGGTCAGTCTTGCTACATATTTGCAGACGCTTTGTTTTTAAATACTTCATACGCTTCACTTCAAACAAATTTTGAAAAGTACTTTGCAAACTATTTGGGTCTTTTGAATACTGATCAAGCAGCACAAGTAAAGTAGACATTGCTCTGTGCCAGTTTTGATTTTTGTTCTTGGGACATAGTGCCAGAATGATCTTTAACTGCTGCGATTGGAAAAATCAGCTAGGTTTGCGCTCATGAAATCTTTCTCAAGGACTTCTGTTGAGAAGCAGCTGTCTGTGAGTGTTTTGAAAGATGGAATTCAGCTGGAGTGCACTTCACAACTTCACCAGTGGATGCCAAGAAACATGAAATTCTGAGTCACTACTTTAAAGAGATGGTTAAAAGACATGGGGAAACTCATGCTTATTTTGTTTTATTGACGTGCATGCTGTTTTAAAATTATTTTTCAAAAGGCCTCATGAGGTTTTCTCGGGTTTGTTTTGATTTTCAGGGATTTCTTTTGCATTGGCTTTAAGTTCTTAGGTGGTGCAGTCATTTAGTAACATTTTGTATTGGTATATAGGATGTTGGGACTCTTTTAAACAAATTTAGAAGTATTCATCAATATCCTCAATTATCAACCATCAATTAAGATTAGACTCCCTATAGTGTGGAAACAGGCCCTTCGCCCCAACCAGTCCACACCGACCCTCCAAGGGTAACCCACCCATTTCCCTCTGACTAATGCACCTAACACTATGGGCAATTTCGCATGGCCAATTCACTTGACCTGCACATCTTTGGACTGTGGGAGAAAACTGGAGCACCCGGAGGAAACCCACACAGACACAGGGAGAATGTGCAAACTCCTCACAGACAGTTGCCCAAGGCTGGCATTGAACCTGGGACCCTGGTGCTGAGAGGCAGCAGTGCTAACCACTGTGCCACCGTGCCGTTTAATGTAATGTGACAACTCATGGAAAACATCAATTTCTTAAGACACCCAGTATTTAAGTAGGCACAGATAACAGGCATACGTTAGCAACAAGTCTTATTTTCAAAATAATTGACACATTTAAAACATACAAAACCATCACTCAAAACATATCTTTTGCAGTCTAGTGAGGTCACAGATTATGCATTCCCATGCCATTGGCACAAAGCTGTAACATTGCAACCAAGAGGCAACTAACCTTTCTACTGCACTCAGTTTTCAACATTGGATTTAAATTTTGCAATTGATACATTTTTATTACAATACTATTAAGTTCATTTTCCAACAGTAGTAGTTTCTGAATATATACTGCCTTAAACTAGAGGTTCCATATTCATTTGCGAGGCATTTATTACCCCTCTCGTGTGCCCTCGCTCTTGCGCCCCCTTGCCTCCCCCCTCTCCTACATGTGTGCCCAACCCTGCTCTTGTGTGCTCTCTTTCTTGCCTCCACTCTTTCTCACCTTCTCTCACTCTTTCCTCCTGGTAGGTGACACCCCCCTGGATTTGACTGATGTTTGCTTGCCTTTAGCATTCTCAACACAAGGCTGCCACAAGTGCAGTGATCCACCCCAACATCCCCCAACCGCCCGTACGCCCCCTCCAGTAAAATACTTGATTTTCTGCTCATCATTTTGAGAAGTGGTTTGTGCTGGAGAAATGGTAATTATTTTCGGGAAAAATAAATAACAAAGTTTGTTTAGTGCACCACAACTTAATATGCGTTGTTTTCTTCTTTTTGTAGAAAGCAAGTGGTTAAAAATGAACAAACTACGGCAGAGCTTCAGACGTAAGAAGGACATCTATGTTCCAGAGTCAAGTCGACCACATCAGTGGCAGACTGACGAAGAAGCAGTCCGCAGTGGCAAATGTAGTTTCCAGGTCAAGGTGAAGCCCCTTTTCTTTATTGAAGTGATTTGTTTGTGGCAGGCTTTGTGGTTTCTTGTCTGGGATGTAACGAAAATTGCAATGCGACTTGCAGAATGTTCACAATGAAGTTGCTTTTGTAACTATCCTCGCCTATCTAGCTGATTATAGGAACAAACTGCCTCTTCTGGCGAGTTTTCACTAATAGATAGCAACGGGAAAAAGTGGCTTTTAAAAATAAAGCTTGAAAGGAAGCTGAGTTTACCAGATTAAAGTAATATTCCCAGGATGTTGATCTATTCCAGTCTCTCTGGTGCTCCTCAGTCACGGAAGGCCTAAAGTGGGCAGGTGGACCTTGTCTGCTCCCTCTCCAAGGACACGTTTGCTTATAACCTACTGAAACATTGTACACGCATCAGTTGCTTTTGCAGTATAGGCAGTATGCAGCAGAAAATTTGTTTACAAGGTCCATCAAGCAATGATGATTTTAGTGCTGCTGGGAGTTGTGGTCAAATGTTTGGGAGAACTCTGCAATGTATATTCTGCCCACTTGTTCTGGGAGACAGGTAATGGTTTACTGTGTAATCTAAAATAATGTGCCCTGTCGGATGCGGAGCTTTCAGTGTTACACTGCAATATGTTAAAGTCTGTAATGGGAATCCAAGCTACTTCATGCTGAAAGGATGTGAGCTCTACCAGTCAAACTGAGTCAACACTAGGTATGTACTTTCAATTGGCTAATAGTCAGTTTCGTTAGTTTTATATCATGTGTTTTTAAAACCATTTAATTTCATTTATCTCCTGGCCACTAAATGCAGCACCTATAGTCTGCTGTATCATTAGATAACCATGTCAACTGGTCTGACATTGTTGTAGTGAACATTGAATTTCAGTTCCAAACCAAAACTTTCAGTTATTTTCCTAAATTAGAAATGTAGATTGTGGCATGCAAATCAATCTGATGTTTCTTCAGTTGCAAAAAGCATGTGGAGACCAATGTTCTTGCCCCCTCACATTTTTGAGAAAATAAGTGTGTTTTTAAGGCTGTTGTCACCTTTCTGAGGTAGCATGTTAGAAATCAAGCCATGCTATTTCTGGAGTTAGTCCTATCAAAGTATGGCAAAGCCCCCAATTTACTTGGCAGATAGACAGACATAGACTAGCACAAGACACATACCAGGTTTCTTTACATGACAAGGACTATTGTTTATTACAAATAAATTCTAACCACAGATAAACAACTATGAACTGTCGACATATAACTACTGATTAAACTGTAACCCTTCAAGCGCCCCCACTTCAAGATTAAGTAAACTGTGTTTGTGTTGAGAGGAGAAAAAAGACTGGGTCAACAATCCAATGACCTTGGTCCACACATTTGGTTTTGATTCTTTTGATTGTCAGGATTTTTGTTCTTCAATCGCTCCTTCTCCAGGATCTTTTCACTTCACAAAAGGCACTGTAGATTGGTGTATTAACTGTAGAGTCACCTAGTTTTGATATGATGCCACAGGGTCAATGTTGGGACCTTTGCCCAACATTGTGGGTTTTTTTTAATCCATTCACAGGATGTGGGCATTGCTGGCTAGGACAGTCTTTCTTGCCCATTCCTAACTGCCCAGAGGCAGTTTAGGGTAATCCACATTGCTGAGAGTCTGAGTCACATATAGACTAGATTGGGTAAGGATCCTTTCCTCAAGAGTTTTCATGAGCCAGATGTGTTTTTCCAACAATCGGCAACAGTTTCATGATCATTGTTTTACTTTTAATTCCAGATTCTTATTAAATACGAATTCCACCAATTCAGATACCTCCTCCTATGTCCCTCAGGAAAACGACCCCACCATTGAACACCAGGCCGTTGTGTTGACAAGTCACCAATCTCATTTCAACTGATGATCTCCCCTCCATTCTCCCAACTCCACATCCCACCACTCCCAAACAGCTCACTTGTACCTCCTCCCCAAAATCCACAAACAGAACTGCCCGAGCAGAGCCATTGTTTCTGACTGGTCCTGTCCCACAGAACCCACCCGTTCCTATCGCCGTTCTGGTTTTTTCCCCCCCTCTTGTCCAGTACCTTCCCTTTTATAATCCACAATTCCTTTGACGCTTTATGACAGTTCAGAATTTCCAGTTTGCTGGCTCCAGCTACCTCCTCTTCACCACGGACATGCCATTCCCGATTGGGGCTCTCTGCTTCTTGCTGGGAAAAAAGAGCATGGACTGTCTGCATCCACCACTGTCGTCCTCCTGGCTGAATTCATCCACACTTTGAGCATCTTCTCTTTAAACTCCTCCCACTTGCTTCATGTCAAAGGTGTGGCCATGCATACCTGCATGGGTCCCAATTATGCTTATCTCTTTGTGGAGCATGTGGTACATTCCTTGTTCCAATCATACTCTGGTCCCCCACCACACCACTTCCGGCATAGAACATAGAACATAGAAGAATACAGCGCAGTACAGGCCCTTTGGCCCTCGATGTTGCGCCGATCCAAGCCCACCTAACCTATACTAACCCACTATCCTCCATATACCTATCCAATGCCCGCTTAAATGCCCATAAAGAGGGAGAGTCCACCACTGCTACTGGCAGGGCATTCCATGAACTTACGACTCGCTAAGTGAAGAACCTACCCCTAACCTCAGTCCTATATCTACCCCCCCTTAATTTAAAGCTATGCCCCCTTGTAATACCCGACTCCATACGTGGGAAAAGGTTCACACTGTCAACCCTATCTAACCCCCTAATCATCTTGTACACCTCAATCAAGTCACCCCTAAACCTTCGTTTCTCTAATGAAAACAGCCCCAAGTGTCTCAGTCTTTCCTCATACGATCTTCCTTCCATACCAGGCAACATCCTGGTAAACCTCCTCTGCACCCGTTCCAGTGCCTCCACATCCTTCCTATAGTATGGCGACCAAAACTGCACACAATATTCCAGATGCGGCCGCACCAGAGTCTTATACAACTGCATCATGACCTCAGGACTCCGGAACTCAATTCCTCTACCAATAAAAGCCAGTACGCCATATGCCTTCCTCACCGCACTATTTACCTGGGTGGCAACTTTCAGAGATCTGTGTACATGGACACCAAGATCCCTCTGCTCATCCACACTACCAAGTATCCGACCATTAGCCCAGTACCCCATCTTTTTGTTATTCTTCCCAAAGTGAATCACCTCACACTTAGCTACATTGAATTCCATTTGCCACCTTTCTCCCCAGCTCTGCAGCTTTTCTATATCCTGCTGTAACCTGCCACATCCTTCCTCACTGTCAACAACTCCTCCGACTTTCGTATCATCCGCAAACTTGCTCACCCAACCTTCTAACCCCTCTTCCAGGTCATTTATAAAAATGACAAACAGCAATGGTCCCAAAACAGATCCTTGCGGAACACCGCTAGTGACGGCACTCCATGAAGAAACTTTGCCATTAGCTACTACCCTCTGTCTTCTTCCATCCAGCCAATTCCTAATCCAAACCTCCAACTCACCCTCAATGCCATATTTCCGTATTTTCTGCAGTAGCCTACCATGGGGAACCTTATCAAACGCCTTACTAAAATCCATATATACCACATCTACCGCTTTCCTCTCATCAACCTCCTTCGTCACCTTTTCAAAGAATTCAATAAGGTTTGTGAGGCACGACCTGCCCTTCACAAAACCATGCTGACTATCCTTGATCACATTATTCCTATCCAGATGTGCATAAATCCTATCCCTTACAATTCTCTCTAAGACTTTGCCCACAACAGAAGTGAGACTCACCGGCCTATAGTTACTAGGGTTATCCCTACTCCCCTTTTTGAACAAGGGAACCACATTTGCTATCCTCCAGTCTTCTGGCACTACTCCTGTAGACAAAGAGGACATAAAAATCAAGGCCAATGGCTCTGCAATCTCCTCCCTTGCTTCCCAGAGAATCCTAGGATAAATGCCATCAGGCCCAGGGGACTTATCTATTTTCACCTTTTCCAGGATTTCCAACACCTCTTCTCTACATACCTCAAAGCCACCCATTCTACTTATTTGTGACTCAGTATTCACATCGACAATGCCCTGTTCCTGAGTAAATACTGAAGAAAAGTATTCATTCAGTGTCTCCCCAATCTCTTCCGCCTCCACACGCAACTTCCCACTACTGTCCTTGACTGGACCTATTCCTACCCTAGTCATTCTTTTATTCCTAACATACCTATAGAAAGCCTTAGGGTTTTCCCTAATCCTACCAACTAAGGACCTTTCATGTCCCCTCCTTGCTGCTCTTAGCTCTCTCTTCAGGTCGTTCCTGGCTACCCTATAACTCTCAATCGCCCCAATTGAACCTTCACGTCTCATCTTGAGATAGGCCGCCCTCTTCCATTTAACAAGGGATTCCAATTCCTTATTAAACCACGGCTCCCTCGCACGACCCTTTCCTCCCTGCCTGACAGGTACATAATTATCAAGGACACTCAATAGTTGCTCCTTGAACAAGCTCCACATATCATTTACACTCTTGCCTTGGAGTCTACTTTTCCAAGCCACACATCCTAAGTCATGCCTCACCGCATCATAATTATCAAGGACACTCAATAGTTGCTCCTTGAACAAGCTCCACATATCATTTACACTCTTGCCTTGGAGTCTACTTTTCCAAGCCACACATCCTAAGTCATGCCTCACCGCATCATAATTTCCCTGACTCCAGCTATAACTCTTGCCCTGTAGTACACACTTATCCCTCTCCATCACGAGTGTAAAAATCACCGAATTATGGTCACTATCCCCAAAGTGCTCACCTACCTCTAATTCTAACACTTGGCCTGGTTCGTTACCCAGAACCAAATCCAGTATGGCCTCACCTCTTGTTGGCCTGTCTACATATTGTGTCAGGAAACTCTCCTGCACACATTGAACAAACAATGACCCATCTAACGAACTTGAGCTATAGCTTTCCCAGTCAATATCAGGAAAGTTAAAGTCCCCCATAACAACCACCCTATTACTGTCACTCATCTCCTGAATCACCTTCCCTATCCTTTCTTCAATGATCTAGGACTATTAGGAGGCCTGTAAAAGACTCCTAACAGGGTGACCTCACCTTTCCTATTCCTAACCTCAGCCCAAACTACCTCAGATGGTAAGTCCTCATCCATCGTCCTTTCCACCACTGTAATACTATCTTTGACAAGCAATGCCACACCTCCCCCTCTTTTACCCCCACCTCTGACCCTACTAAAACATTTAAATCCTGGAACCTGCAACAGCCAATCCTGTCCCTGTTCTAGCCATGTCTCCGTAATAGCCACATCATCGAAGTCCCAGGTACCAACCCACGCTGCAAGTTCACCTACCTTATTTCGTATACTTCTTGCATTGAAGTATACACACTTCAAGCCACTTTCCTGTTTACAGGCACCCTCCTTGGAAATTGATGCCATGTTCCTAACCTCCCTACACTCCAGGCCCTGCACCCTGAAGCTACAATCTGGGTTCCCATGCCCCTGCAGAGTTAGTTTAAACCCCCCCCAAGAGCACTAGCAAACCTCCCCCCAAGGATACTGGTGCCCCTCAGGTTCAGGTGTAGACCATCCTGTTTATAGAGGTCCCACCGTCCCCAGAAAGAACCCCAGTTATCCAAAAACCGGAATCCCTCCCTCCTGCACCATCCCTGTAGCCACGCATTTAAGTGTTCTCTTTCCCTATTCCTCGAATCTCTATCACGTGGCACGGGTAACAAACCAGAGACAACAACTCTGTTCGTTCTAACTCTGAGCTTCCAACCTAGCTCCCTGAAAGCCTGTCTAACATCCTCTGCACTCCTCCTACCTATGTCGTTGGTGCCAATATGGACCACGACTTCGGGCTGCTCCCCCTCCAGGACCCGGAAAACACGATCAGAGACATCACGTACCCTTGCACCTGGGAGGCAACATACCAAACGTGAGTCTCTCTCGTTCCCACAAAACCGCCTATCTGTGCCCCGAACTATCGAGTGCCCAATTACTACTGCTCTGCTCTTCTTCACCCTTCCCTTCTGAGTAACGGGGACAGGCTCCGTGCCAGAGACCTGAGCCCCGTTACTTACCCCTGGTAAGTCATCCCCCCCACAACTATCCAAAACGGTATACTTGTTCTTGAGGGGAACGGCCGCAGGGGGTCCCTGCACTGGCTGCTTCCTCCCAGTCCCCCTCACTGTCACCCATCTATCTGCCATCTTTGGAGTTACTACTTCCCTATAACTCTGATCTATGACCCCCTCTGCCTCCCGAATGATCCTAAGTTCATCCAACTCCAGCTCCAGTTCCCTAACACGGTCTTGGAGGAGCTGGAGATGGGTGCACTTCCTGCAAGTGTAATCGGCAGGGACGACCATGGCATTCCTCACCTCAAACATGTTGCAGGAGGAACATTGCACTGCCTTCACTGCCATCCCTCTAAAGCTAACTTTTATTTAAAAAAAACTGGGTCTAAAGAATACAACAAGCAAAATTCAGCACTTACCTACTTACCACAACAGGTGTTATTATTAGGTTAGAGGAGGAAGGCGGGTGGGAGGCACTACCCGTGTTCCTCTCCTTCGCGCTTTTAAAGGGGGAAAAAACCTACCCAGGTAAGCTTACACTAACTGCTTCCGGGTCTCGGCTGCCCCTCTGGTCGTCGTCACTTCCCCCTGGTGCTCCTGCTCTTTCTGTGAAGAGAGAGTGAAAGAGAAAAAAAAAACACCGCTGCCCGCTACCGGTAAGCACTTTTAAAACCAAACGGTCTTACCTTCGCTGCTGCTCGCACTGGAAATGACCGACTGCTTCGAAGGGTGAGTATAAATACTCACCGCTTTCCTCCCCGGCTGCCCCTCTGGTCGTCGTCACTTCCCCTTGGTGCTCCCGCTCTTTCTGTGAAGAGAGAGTGAAACAGAAAAAAAAACACCGCTGCCGCTACCGGTAAGCACTTTTAAAATCAAACGGTCTTACCTTCGCTGCTGCTCGCACTGGAAATGGATGTCGATGACATCATTGATGCTGCTTCCTTCTCCTGTCCAGAATTGGAAACATTTATCAATTTTGCTTCAAATTTTCACCCTATTTTGATGTTCACGTGGCCCATCTCTATCTCCTCCTCCTTCTTTGTCATCTCTGTTTCGGTTTCTGGGAATCCGACTCCCATGGTTACCTTGACTATACATTCTCACTGCCTCGTTATTCTGTTCTCCAAGGTCCTCCATGTCCGCCGCATCAGTTCCAATGATGCCAGCTTCTAGAAGGGGGCTCCTGAAATGTCCACCATCTTCCTCAGCAGAGAATTCCCCATCCCAGTGGTTGACATATCTCCTGTACTTCAGCCCTCACCCCTTCTCTTCCCTCCGTAACAACAATTGGGTTCCCTTTGTCCTCACTTAACACCACACCAGCATCTGCATCCAAAAGATCATCAACTGCCATTTCCTCCACACCAGTGGGAGGCCACCACCAAGCACACATTCCTCACCACTACCTTGTCAGCATTCTTCAGGGGCAATTCCCTCTGGGGCACCTTGGTCCACTCCTCTTCCACTTCCAACACCTCCCCCATACTCCTATGGTACCTTCCCATGCAATCACAGAAGATATAACCCCTAACCATTTACAGGGCACTTGTTCTCTCCTTGCTATCCAATGCCCAAGACACACTTCCAGGTGCAGCAGTGTTTTACCTGTACTTTGCCCAATCTACTGTCCAGTATCTGCTGCTCACAATGTAGTCCCCTCTACACTGGGGAGAAAAAATTCAATTGGGTGACCACTTTGCACAACACCTACGTTCTGTCCACAAAAATGATATTGAGCTTCCAGTCGCCTGCCACTTTAGCGCATCACTGTTCCCTGGTGAACATCTCTGTTGCTCTAGCAAAGCTCAGTGCAAGTTAGGAGAACAGCACCTCATTTTCCACCTTGGACCTCTGCAGCCTTCAGGACTCAAAATCAAGTTCAATAATTTTTAGACCACTGCACGTTCTCCTCTGTCCTTACCCCAATCCCTGCAACCCAGACCTTGTCATGAAATAGGCTCTGCTATGCACAACCCTTTGTCAGCCAATAATAGTCATCACTAGCAGGCATTAAATCCCACAGAAAGACCCTCAACTTTTTCTCTCTGTCCCGCTCTCTTTCTTTCTCTCTCACTGTCTCTCACTCTCTCTTGGTGCCTTCTCCACCTTTGAGTTAATTCCTCCCCCCCCCACCGTCGTTTCTCCCTTCGCATAGAAGGCAATTCTTTCCTTGCTTTAATCAGTTCTGAAGAATGGCCACTGGACCCAAAACATTAACCTGGCTTTCTCTCCACAAATGCTGCCAGACCTTTTTCCAGCACCTGCTGTTCTTTGGGATTTTGTTTGCTCATCGTCTGCCATGGCAGGATGCAATCTCGAGTCCCCAGAACATCACCTGGGCTGCTGAATTAATAGTCTACCAATAATGTCATGGTCAGTCACCACTTCCACCATATATGTAAATGATTTGGACTTGAAGGTAGGAGGTTTCCAGATGATAGAAAAATTGGCAGGGTAGTAAGGAGGATAGCCTTAGATTACAAGAAGATACAAATGAGCTGGTCAGATAGGCTGCTCAGTGGGAAATGGAATTCAATCTGGATAAATATGAGGTAATGGACTTGGGCAGGACAAACAAGGAATGGAATACATGATGAACTGTAGGACCCTGGGAAGCACCAAGGCTCAGAGGGACCTCAGTGTATATGTACACCTTTCCCTTAAAGTGTTAGAGCAGGTGGATAAAATAATTAAGAAAACATTTGATATACTTGCTGAGGCATAGAGTTTAAGAACAGGGAATGTATGCTGGGTCTGTATAAAATGTTGGTTAGGTCTCAGCCTGAGTATTGTGTGCAGTTTCTGGAATCCACATTTTGGGAAGGATGTGATAGCACTGGAGAGGGTGCAGAGAAGGTTTACCAGGGTATTGTCTGGATTGGGAAGTTTAATTTATGAAGAGAGATTGGATGGACTGGAGTTCTTTTCCTCAGAGCAGAGGAGATTGAAAGGGGACATGATTGAGATGTATAAAATTATGAAGAGCATAGGTAGGGTAGACAGGAAGAAGCATTTCCCCTTGGTGGAGTGATCAGTGACCAAGGGACATAGATTTCAAGTAAGGGCAGAAGGTTTGGAGGAGATGTGGGGAAGAAAATTTTCATTCAAAGGGTGGTGGGAATCTGGAATTCACTGCCTGTAAAGGGTGATGGAGGAAGAAACCCTCGTAACATTTAAGTTGTATTTCAATGCGCACCTGCGATGCCAAATATATACAAAGCTACAGACCAAGTGCTGGAAAATGAGATTCGAATAATTAAGATGTTTTTGATCGGAACTGATGTGATGGGCCGAAGGGCCTTTTTCTGTGCTGCAGTTCTCTATGACCTTAGTTATTGGTGAAAGGCTACAGCTGGCAGCAACTGGTTAGGGAAAACAAGCTAGTTTTCTTTACATTACAAATATTTCACTGGAGAGAAAGATGCAGCATTTGTCCTTGTCTTGGTCCGTATGCTTCTGCCAGTATCGGGCAGCACAGTGGCTCAGTGGTTAGCACTGCTGCCACACATTGCCAGGGAGCGGGTTCTATTCCTGCCTCGGGCTACTGTCTGTGTGGAATTTGCATATTCTCCCCATGTCTGCATGAGTTTCCTCCAAGTGCTCCGGTTTTCTCCTGCAATCAAAAGATGTCCAGGTCGGGTAAATTGATCATGCTAAATTGCCCATAGTATTAGGTGCATTAGTCAGGGTGGGTTACTGTTTGGAGGGTTGGTATGCAGTTGTTGGGTCAAATGGCCTGTTTCCATACCTTAGGGAATCTAATCTAATCTATCGTGCATACCAACAAGCTATAAATACATCTATCTATGCATCAATTAGATTCTTATTGTTAAATTGATTGGTTTGTGGAATTGCTGATGACAAAGGCAATCAGCAACCTTTTGTCGGCCAAATGTTACTCACCCTCTGACACCAGGCCGCCTACCAACAACTCCACCTCTGACCGTGTTTAAACAAGGTAACAGTGTAAACATAATTTACAATGAGATTCTGTACTTGTAAAAAGTGCAGCAATCCCTTCCACGGTCGTTGGTTTTAAAGCATTCTTTGTCCAATTCAATTCAGCATTAAAAATATCGTGAAGTAAAAAGCTGTGGGCTTTAAATTGTATTCCCCTTGGAGTTGGTCTCAATTTATTTTAGCTTAAAAGTGCTGGAGCTATAAATGCCTCATAAGTTGGCACATGGAACACACAGCTAACATGGACCATGTTGTGAAGAAGACTAATAGGTGTTTAAGAGATGCTGTACAGAGTAGTCTATTTCTCATCCACCCTTCTCTCCCTAGAAAATAAACGTAAGAAAGATGAAAAGTTATTGACCTCAAATACTAACTTTTTCTTCTACAAGTGCTGTCTAACCTGCTGAGTATTTCTCGTGTTTTGTTTCTATTTCAGGTTTCTGGCAGCTGCAGTATTTAGCTTTTATTTTTATACTTGCTAAGTGTCAATGTGAGCAAATGAGCTGATCTACAGGTGCAATTTGATAGTGTGGGAATATTATATGAAATATTTAAATGGAGACTCTGACATAGTTAACTGCTATGGGTACTGTTACTGGTAATGAGCTGTTGGCATAAATCTGTGGTGATTGGCACCATAATTACATTGTAGTCACATGGTGACCATGTCATTGGGTTAAATAGATCATTTACCAGCAGATTATGACTGGAGGAATGGTGTATTTCCTCTTGGTTGTGAACTTAGAAACTCTTTATCCTATATAAAAAAACTGCATCCTCCCGACATCAAAACTGCCAAGTTCTATTTGAAGGGACGTTGAAATAGCTTCTTTGGAAATATGATTTAGATTTTAACTGATGTCAGATTGTTATTATTTGGCAGCAATATAAATAGCTTTTAAAACCCCCGATGAGAAGTTTGGAATGTGGGTGTTCAGGAAGGAAGTCTGATCTTGCAGCGTGCTGAAAGGTGTACTGAGCGACTGCCAATTGTCACGTTGTTAGCGCGGATGAAATGATATCAGTCCGAGCCCAGAGTGCGGTTTAACAATCGGTAACGTTTATTACTGCAGTAACGCCGGCGGAGATCAACCGAGGTCCGAATCTCGGCTGCTCTGCTGTTTCTGCGCGCAGCTTTATATTATATACTTTTAGTTGTCAGGATGTGTGGGATTTGAGGATGAATGGGATGATAGTTCCCCATCATCACTGGAGTAGGTGCGAATAGGCTGTTTCCTGCCGTCCCAGGAGAGTTGCAGGGCACGCACAATAGGGTGCTAATTGGTTTATGTAAAACGGGTCCGGGTATTATCTGCTTGTCTCTCTCTGTGAGGGCAGGGGCTAGCACCCCCCTTTGTTCCCTTGGGGTGTTGGTGTGTATTGGTCTGTCCGTACCTGTCTGGTGGATGCCTGTCCTTTGTGTCAGAATGGCTCCGTATCGATGGGTATGTGTGTGTTTCAGTCAGTCTCTTGATGTGATTAGGAGATGGGTTTCCATATTTAATTAATCCCAGAGTTTTGGCCCAGAGTCATGGGTAATGTTGGTCTAGTGTGGATTCTATCTGTCCTCTGTCTCCTATCTCCCAGTCACGTGGGCAGACCGGCAGCTGCTGAGTTTTTGTGGGTTTAAAGCTGCAACTGCTGTTTAAAACACAAAAATGAATTCTTATCGTTTCCTGATGTAGGCATAGTCCCGTGGCAAGTGCAGGGCGGCTCTGATGCCCACTTGCAACGTGTTAAAGGCATCACCTTTTCTCTACTTTGGCATTCTCTCACACTTCAGGATACCAAGTCATTCTGGATTTTAAAAAAAGCACAATGCTTGTCATCTGATGACAAGCTGTGGAAAAACAAAGCTTAAATGTTGGTGGATATTTAAGTTGAGGACACCATTTAAAAAACGCATTCCTTATGGGACGCAGTGACAAGTATTAATGCTTAATATTTAATTAATGGGTTTAATGAGGAAATTGAATGTACGTTTAGAGCCCAGTCATTTCTCTGCTGATATTCTTCTCCAACTCTGCCTCTTGCTGTTTGGAGGATACCCACAGTGGAATGATCACACCCTTTTTTGTATCTCAGCTCTAATAAATGAGCTTTGTTCCCTCAATGCTATCTTGCAATGTTAAAATAACTGCCATTCCATTTTGCTTTTTTCCTTCTTTATTGTCTGAATATCAAGCACTTGTACACACCATTTTTAAATGACAATTAAGATCAGGAGGATTTGCCTGCTACTAAGGAAAGGGCAAATTTTATTGAAGCTTTTGGCCTTGCACTTAACAGGGCAGTTTACCAATTCAAGGGCTGGCTAGAATTTAAGCTGTGTGAGAGGTGTGTGCTGATTGGTTACCAAGTGGACTTTGGTGCAAGCGCTGTCTTGGAGAATGCACAAACTGATGACTAATAGTTAATGATCGGTGATTGTACAATTAGCATTTGTGGAGGCAAAGAATTGCATCAGCAGTCAATTTAGGGTGGTTAGGCAAGCAGTGTATAGTGAAAACTATTAATACACAGGGTCCTGTGTGCACGTACATACCATGAACTCAACAAGACAGCTACTAGCCATTCCCTGTTTCTCAAGCCCTAATAGGACATATTCAGAATTTTGGTTTAACACTTTAAAGGAACTGGCAGTTAACTGTCTATCACCATCATTTGGTGCATTTTTCATGGCAGCGCTTCTACAAATCCGAATCCATTTGCTAATTGCTCAACACTTTCCTCTCAGTATAAAAGTTATTTTTCCCCTTAAATTGGTATTTTTTGAGTACAGGGAGAAATTGAGGACTGCAGATGCTGCAAACTAGAGTCGAAAAGTATGCTGCTGGAAAAGCACAGCAGGTCAGGCAGCATCCCAAGGAGCAGGAGAGTCAACGTTTCGGGCATAGGTCCTTCATCAGGAATGTGTGATGGGGAGGAAGGGACATGGCAGATAAATAGGAGGGTGGGAAAGAAGATGGGGGAAGGTAATTGGGAAGGCGATGTGCAGTTGAGTATTGTCTTGATGAGTGTAAGACAAAAAGCTTTTACAAAATAGTTGTTTTCAACAATGCTCAAGTTCTGTATGACCAAACTGCTAGTAATTAGAGGTTGTGCTCAATAATGACCTTGCACTTTGGAGCTTGTAACAATAATGGCTAATGTTGCAATTATGATGTTGATTACAGTTTGGTATTACATTTAACATGAAGTAAGCAAATTGAACTCGTGACCTATTTTGAATCCTGCCTGACAGCAAACGGAGTGATTTGGTGGTTAGACATTAAATGAGGCTCAGATCATTTTACTGAGAAAAAGGTGTTGGGTGCTTACCATGTTAATCAGGGAAAGACTGTAAATCTCAAGTCTTAGAAATTATTGAGTGTCAGGTTGGAAACATTTGTACTTTGAGTAATCAACTTTAATAAGAAAATTGGAGTCTTGATAGCTCATAAGCATTTCTGCAAGGCCCATGTGATTAAAGTTACCATGGAGGTGAAGTTTGAAAGGGTAAGGGTTTACGATATCCCTGAAAACTACACAGACAAGATTAATCTGCCAGAAATTGGGGGAGGGAGAGCTGCAAATTTCTGGAAGTCACCACACAAATGTGGGAGGGAACTTGAGCTTGGGTTGAAAAGACTGAATTCATGGGTTTAAAGGCTGGAACATGCACCTAGCAGGTGCTGGAGGAGAAGCCTCTGGGAAACAATATCCCTATGAACGCATTCTGATATTAAAGTTACCGTGCTCAGAAAGGTGACTAGGAATCAACTTACTGTCACCATGAGAATAAGCAAACCTACAAAGCATTGGGTCATATCTAAGCTCCTATGATCCTCTGTTCATTGGCAATTAAGCTATTCTCTGGAGGAAGCAGATTCATAAGTAACATCATCCTCAATGACAGGAAGCTCTGCATGTCAGAATAAAAGGCAAGACTGAAGTAGGTGCTTGATACATCTTCGAGGAGAAAGTGAGGTCTGCAGACGCTGGAGATCAAAGCTGAAACTTTATTGCTGGAACAGCACAGCAGGTCAGGCAGCATCTAGGGAACAGAAGATTCGACGTTTCGGGCACATGCCCTTCAGGAATGAGCAGAGAGTGTTCAGCAGGAGAAGATAAAAGGTAGGGAGGAGGGACTTGGAGGAGGGGCGTTGGAAATGTGATAGGTGGAAAGAGGTCAAGGTGAAGGTGATAGGTCGGAGTAGGGTGGAGGCGGAGAGGTCAAGAAGAAGACTGCAGGTCAGGAAGGCGGTGCCGGGCTGGAGGGATTCGGCTGAGACAAGGTGGGGGGAGGGGGGATGAAGAAACTGGTGAAGTCCAAGTTCATCCCCTGTGGTTGGAGGGTTCCCAGTCGGAAGATAAGACGCTCCTCCTCCGACCGTCGCGTTGTTGTGGTTTGGCGGTGGATGAGTTCAATGACTTGCATATCCTCGGTGGAGTGGGAGGGGGAGTTGAAATGCTGTGCTACAGGGTGATTGGGTTGGTTCGTCCGGGTGGCCCAGAGGTGCTCTCTGAATCGCTCCGCAAGTAGGCGGCCTGTCTCGCCAATATAGAGGAGGCCACACCGGCTGCAGCGGATGCAGTAGATAATGTGGGTGGAGGTGCAGGTGAATCTGTGGCGGATATGGAAGTTTCCTTTGGGGCCTTGGAGAGAAGTGAGGGGGGAGGTGTGGGCGCAAGTGTTGCACCTCCTGCGGTTGCAAGGGAAGGTGCCGGGAGTGGAGGTTGGGTTGGTGGGGGGTATGGATCTGACAAGGGAGTCGCGGAGGGAGTGGTCTCTACGGAAAGCTGATAGGGGAGGGGAGGGAAATATATCCTTGGTGGTGGGGTCCGTTTGGAGGTGGCGGAAGTGACGGCGGATGATGCGCTGTACATGGAGATTGGTGGGGTGGTAGGTGAGGACCAGTGGGGTTCTGTCCTGGTGGCGGTTGGAGGGGCGGGGCTCAAGGGCGGAGGAGCGGGAAGTGGAGGAGATGCGGTGGAGGGCATCGTCGATCACGTCGGGGGGGAAATTGCGGTCCTTGAAGAAGGAGGCCGTCTGTGTTGTGCGTATTTTGAACTGGTCCTCCTGGGAGCAGATGCGGCAGAGACGAAGGAATTGGGAGAATGGGATGGCGTTTTTACAGGGGGCGGGGTGGGAGGAGGTGTAGTCCAGGTAGCTGTGGGAGTCGGTCGGTTTGTAGTAGATGTCCGTGTTGATTCGGTCGTCTGAGATAGAAACAGAAAGGTCTAGGAAGGGGAGGGAGGAGTCCGAGACTGTCCAGGTGAATTTGAGGTCGGGGTGGAAGGTGTTAGTGTAGTGGATGAACTGTTCAACCTCCTCGTGGGAGCACGAGGTAGCGCCGATACAGTCATCAATGTAGCGGAGGAAAAGATGGGGGGTGGGGCCAGTGTAGTTGCGGAAGATGGATTGTTCCACATACCCTACGAAGAGGCAGGCATAGCTGGGGCCCATGCGGGTGCCCATGGCTACTCCTTTTGTTTGGAGAAAGTGGGAGGATTGGAAAGAAAAGTTGTTCAGGGTGAGGACCAGTTCAGTCAGTCGAAGGAGGGTGTCGGTGGAAGGGTACTGGGTGGTACGGCGGGAAAGCACTCCGCTTCTTCCTTTCCACCTATCACATTTCCAACGCCCCTCCTCCAAGTCCCTCCTCCCTACCTTTTATCTTCTCCTGCTGAACACTCTCTGCTCATTCCTGAAGAAGGGCATGTGCCCGAAACGTCGAATCTTCTGTTCCCTAGATGCTGCCTGACCTGCTGTGCTGTTCCAGCAATAAAGTTTCAGCTTGATACATCTTGGCATCCTCTTGAGACCGAGCATCACAGATGCCAGTCTTCAGGCAGTTTGATTCACTCGGTGATATAAAGAAATGAATGGAAGTCTGGATAAGGACCCTGACAATATTCCAACAATAGTTCCAAAGTCATGTGGTTTTGGAGGTGTGGGTGATGTTGGAAGTTCAATTATCTAAGCCAAGGGCATTGCAGCAGAAGTTCTGAGGACCCTACTATCTTCAGCTGCTTCATCAATGACTTTGCCTTGATCATAAGGTCAGACGTGGGAATATTTGCACCAAGTCACTATTTGTGACTTCTGAGATACTGACCTGCACATACAAATATGCAACAAAATCAGGATATCTTGGGTTGATGAGGGACAAATTCATAGTACACAAGTGCCAAGCCATAACACTCTACAATTTGAAAGAATCTAATCCTTTCTCCCTGGCCTTCAGAAACATTACCATTGCCGAATCCATCACTATCCTTACTATTAACTGAAAACTGAACTGGGCCAGTCATATAAATACTGTGGCTACAAGACCAGGTCAGAAGCTAGGAATTCTGTGATGTATAACTCCTGACTTCCCAAAATTGGTTCACTATCTACAAAGTCAGGTCCGCGATAGAATGCTCCTCACTTTCCTGGTCGAGTACAGCTCCAACGAACCTCAACCTTAAAACCCCATCAGCCTTCATTCCCTCCATCATAGAGGTGCAGCAGTATCTGCAATATGCACTACAGGCCCTCACACAGGCTACTCTGCCAATGCCTTTCAAATATACAACCACTACCTTTTAGAAGGATAAAGGCAGCAGGTACATGGGAACACCACCATCCTGACTTGGAAATTTGTCACCATCTGTCCATTTGGCCAAAATCCCAGAATTCCTTATGGCACAGTGTGTATACCTGCACCCCAAGGGCTGCAATGTATTCTCATGGCGCCAGCAAGTTGATTCCTCGTCACCTTTCTGAGCTTGGTAACTTCTAATCTCAAAACTTATTCAGAGGGGTGTTGTTTCCTAGACACTCCTCCTCCAGCACCAGTGAGGTAAATCTTTCAGCTCCCCACATATTTTCAGGAAACTCTGGATGTGCCACAGCCAGCGATGCTCGCGTTTTGTGAGTGAATTTTTAATAAACTACAACAAGCTTTAAAGATCACTCGATTAATTAGCCTCTAGTGTTGATGATGGCTAACTGCTTTATAGGGAAAGTCAACTTCAAACTGAAGCTGATGTAGTTTGTAACATTTAAAATTCCTGATGATTATCCACTATTATTATTGTGCTCCAGGAAGAATTATTCATCTGTGTATTTTTAGGTAATGGTTCCGGGTTTCCATGTTAAAGCAGGAAACTAGAGGGTACTATTGTGTTTGATGGAAGTTCTTTTGAAACAGATTACTGCCCTTCAGAACACAAAACAGAATTTCAAGCCGCCTCCTGAAATTACCAAAACCTGGTTTTAACATGGTTTATTTGCTCATTGGCAGAGTGAATAGAAACTTGTTGAGATGTTGGTCCAAGGTAGGAACCCTGTTTATACTGAGAGACAGCATTTAGCTGAGGAATTTCAGGGATGAAGGATAGCCCTAGCAAGGAGTCTACAGGTGACTCTCTTGAGGGCAAGGTGCTCCAGATGTGGCAAAGTGAGGATCAGCCGAGCAAGTGTATGATGGAGGACCGGCATTAGAGGAGGATGATATGCTTGACTGTTGAAGACTGAAGGAAGGACAAGTGGAAATTGTGCAACATGATTGGTTACTGAAGAAAATAGTTGGAACTGTGGGAATGGTGCCTGTTTAGAACATTTGGAAAGCAATACTTAGCGACAGAGAGAGTCACTCAAAATGCAACTAGTGTGGTGACCAGAGGAGTTGAACGTTGATCATTTTAATAGAAATACAATCAACTGAGCAGACATGGGTAAGATGAGTCCAAAGAGGGTGATTGGGAGTTCACAAAGAAACCAGTGTTTTCAATGTTAGGACAGGGGAAGCCCTTGGTAGGGGGTTGACTTGGTTGACAAGTTAAATGAAGAGATGGTCTTATCTTTCAAGGAAAAAGACAAAAGTCTTTCTGTACAGTGCAAACCCATAATCTGGAGTTTAAAAGTAATAACATATCTAAAAATGTCCATAACTTTTTCATTTTAACCTTTAGGATCCTAAGCATGTGCCATATATTGCAGCATGTGTTCCCTAAGATGGACTGAACAGGGTTATAATTGATATAGTACATCATGTATGATCAGAATTCATGTAACATGTATGCAGGAGAAGGAGTGTTTGATGCACAGCGATTGTCAAAAGATACGTTGTAATATTTCAATATGCTTTACAGATATGTAGAAGCATAGGACTCGGGAGCAGATGTAGGCCATTTGACCCCTCAAATCTGCGAAGCCATTCAATAAAACCATGGCTGATTTGGTAGTTTCAACCCCAATTTTCTGTCTGCCTCCATAGCTCTCAACTCTCTGGTCCTTCAGAAATCTATTGAATTCAACCATGAATATGTTCAGTGACCTCCACTGCTCTCTGGGGAATAAAGTTCCATGGACACTCAACCTTCATTGCCTTATTCCCACGATCCTTGTTTTATGCTATAAGTGTGCGGCACTGAAACTAGCTGTTGAATATTGGATGATTTAATTGTTGGAGCTTGCTTTGTAATGATTTCTGGACTGTTAAGATTGCTCAAAGCTCCCTGTCTCTGGACTGATTAATTCTGATGTCCATTAAGTAAATTACAGCAGGGAACTTCCTGCAGGATAATTCTTATGAAAGGCATCAGAACAACGATTTTACAGCATAAGAGGCAGGAACACTGGAGCATTCAAAAATCAGAATTTGTATGTTTCTTAATGATGTGACAAATCGTGTTAACACGTGTGGTCCCTGTAAAGGGAGATGATGGCATAATGGTAATATCACTGGGCTAGTAATCCAGAGATTCAGACTCCTGTCCTGAAGATACCAGCTTCAAGCTCACCAGAGTTGCTGGTAGCATTCAAATTTCAATTAATGAAAAAAATCTGCAACTGGCTGTTAAGCTATTGATTGTCATTAAAAACACATCTGTTCAATAATTTCTCATTAGGGACATAAATCTGTTGGCCCTATTTTGAATTTTTCAGTCAACTTGCTTAAAGATGTTTCTCACCCCACTGCAGCAGGTGGGACACTAGTCTGACCAATACGTGACTGCAGACCCACAGATTCTTAAATGTTCACTGAAATGACCGAACAAGCTGCTCAGCTTAAGATGGGCAATAGTGCCTACTTTCTACAGGAGGAAAGAAATCCCTTTTTGTGTAATCAGTGTCTCCAGTTGCGTGATATTAACAGCATTCCAAACCAAAAAAAAAATTTGCTTGAATTCTAATACTTTTTTGAAAGATTTGTTTGAGGCTGACTGAATTATTCAACTAACCTCCTTATGGGAATAACCGCTGGAATAATTGTGAGGATTATTGCATGTTCCAGCAAAAGTGGAACAGCCACAACCTGCGAACGATGTGTGGGCTGTTGTTGAAATGTTTTACATGATCAAGTATTTAACAAATGTACAAATCATACTCCAATGCAAAGCATTTATACTGCCAAAATATTTTAATTTTAAAAATCCAGTTGATATTTTGTGCCACCACCCTATTTCTGTCATCATGTTCTACACATCCTCCTCTTTCATTGTGGGATATGTCAGGTCATGCAAATTCCCAGACCGTTCCCAACATACTTTATCTGACATGTTTTGCTCTTCACTTTCAAATCCATTACAACCAAGCAAGAATAATTGCCCATTTCATACTGTGCTACTGTAGTTTGCAATTCTGGCATCTACCCCACCAAAGTGGACAACAGCCTACATATGTGCTGTGCATGAAAAAAAGGACAAATCCAATCCGGCTAATTACTATTCTATCTGGCTACTTTCGAATACAAGTCAAATGATAGATGGTACTTTCAAGCAGCTCCGACTCCTACCATCAATCAGCCAGAAGTTGATGATTCAGTTTGGATTCTGCTAATTCTAAAAAATTATTCTATATTTATAATCAACCTGTTCAATATGAATCTCTGAAATATTCCGGACTACAACACAGGCCTCTTGGTTCAGGAGTAGGGACACTACCATTGTGTCACAAGGGCCCTTAATTAAGAATTACTTACACTTGCAATTCCCCAGTTACTGAAGCAGTCTGTGAGAGAATAAAGAGGTCCTCTTTTGGAATGGCAACCAGTGACTAATGGAATTCATCAGGAGTCAGTACTGGGATTACAACAATTCATGTTATACGTTAATGATCTTGATGAAGGAACTGAGACCATTGTTTCTAGGCTTGCAGATGACACAGGTCGAGGGATAGATAGTGTTGAAGAAGCAGGAAGGCTGCAGAAGGACTTGGAAAGGCTAGGAGAGTGAGAGATGATGCGGTAGATATACTGTGGGAAAATGTGAGGTTATGCACTTTGGTATAAAAAATAGATTAGATTCGATTCCTTACAGTGAGGAAACAGGCCCCAAAGCCCAACAAGTCCACACCGACCCTCCAAAGAATAACCTACCCAGACCCATTTCCCTCTGACTAATGTACCTAACACTATGGGCAATTTGGCATGGCCATTTCACCTGACCTGCACATCTTTGGACTGTGGGAGGAAACTGGAGCACCCGGAGGAAACCCACGCAGACACGGGGAGAATGTGCAAACTCCACACAGACAGTCACCTGAGGCTGGATTGAACCTGGGACCCTGGTGCTGTAAGGCAGCAGTGCTAACCACTAAGCCACCGTGCTGCTCCAAAGAGGGGCATTGAGGTATAAACTTCTCTTGAAATGGGGAAAGGCTTCAGAAATCTGAAGCACAAATGGACTTGGGAATCCTAGTTCAGGATTCTGTTCAGATTAACATGCAGATTCAGTTGGCAGTTAGGAAGGCAACTGCAATGTTGGCTTTCATTTTAACAGGGCGAGAGTACTCGAGCAAGGATACATGACTGTGGCTGTATAAAATTCTGGTCAGACAGAATTTGGAGTATTGTGAGCAGTTTTGCACCCGTGTCAAAGTAGGGATGTGCTGCCTTTGGCGAGGGTTCATACAAGGTTTACAAGAATGATCCCATCTAAGGAATGGTTGAGGACTCTGCTCAGTACTCATAGAGCACAGAAGCAGACCTATCAGTCCATTTCATCCGTGCTAACCAGATTTTCAAAAGCAAACTAGTCCCACTTGCCTGCATTTGGGCATAAACTTCCAAAACCTTTTCAATTCATGTATCTATCCAAATGTCTTTTAAATGTTGTAACTGTACTGCATCGACACTTCCTGTGGCAGTTCATTCAACATACAAACCAACCTGTGTGAAAAAGTTGCCCCTTAAGTCCTCTTTAAATCTTGTTCTTTTCACCTTAACAGTGTGTCCCTTAGTTTTAAACTGCCCCACTCTAGGGAAAAGAACGTTGCCATTCAACTTATTTATGCCCCTGGTGTTGAAGGGCACCCACAGTATTGTTTCAAAGGACCTTCAAGCATTCTGAGTCGTGATATATATTCTATAGGTATATCAGGAATAAAAGAATGACCAGAGTAAGATTAGAGCCAGTCAAGGATAGTAGTGGGAAGTTGTGTGTGGAGTCAGAGGAGATAGGGGAAGCACTAAATGACACTGGAAAAAAGACAGTGTTGTCGAGGAGAATACTGAGATACACAAGGAGGTGTTAGCGATTCTGCAAAGTGTGCAAATATCTAAGCACCCGAGCCGAATGGGACTTATCCAAGGATTCTCTGGGAAGCCAAGGAGGAGATTGCAGAGCCTTTGGCTTTGATCTTTGTCATTGTCTAAGGAATATACCAGAAGACAGGAGGATAGCAAATGTTCTTCTCTTGTTCAAGAAAAGGAATAGAAACAACCCTGGTAATTATAGACCAGTGAGCCTTACTTCGGTTGTGGGCAAAGTGTTGGAAAGAATTATAAAAGTTAGGATTTATAATCATATAGAAAGAAATAAGTTGCTTAGGGATGATCAGTATGGTTTTGTGAAGGGTAGGTTGAGCCTAACAAACCTTATTGAGTTCTTTGAGATGGTAACCTAACAGGTTGATGTGGTGTATATGGGTTTCAGTAAGGCATTTGATAAGCTTCCATACGGCAGGCCATTGCACAAAATATGGAGACATAGGATTGACTGCGATTTAGTGGTTGAGATCAGAAATTGGCTAGCTGAAAGAAGTTAGAGGGTGGTGGTTGATGGGAGATGTTCATCCTAGTGGTGTTTTGCATTGTCATTTATATAAATGACGTAGATGAGGGCGTAGAAGGATGGGTTAGTTAATTTGCGGGTGACACTAAGATTGTTGGAGTTGTGGATAGTGCGGAATGAAGTTGTAGGTTACGGATAAACATAAATAAGCTGGAGAGCTGGGCTGAGACATGGCAAAGGAGTTTAATGCAGAAAGGTGTGAGGTGATTCACTTTGGAAGGTGCAACAGGAAACCAGAATACTGGGCTAATAATAAGATTGTTGGTAATGTGGATGAGCAGATAGATCTCTATGTCCATGTACATAGATCCCTGAAAGTTGCCACCCAGGTTGTTAAGAGGGCGTATAGGGTGTTAGCTTTTATCGGTAGAAGAATTGAGTTTTGCAGCTATGAGGCCATGCTGCAGCTGTACAAAACACTGATGCGGCCGCACTTGGAGTTTTGCATACGGTTCTGGTCACTGCATTCTAGAAAGGAAGTCGAAGCATTGGAAAGGGTTCAGAGGAGCTTTATCAGGATGTTGCCTGGTATGGAAGGAAGGTCTTTTGAGGAAAGGCTGAGGGACTTGAGGCTGTTTTCATCGAGGGCTGAAGGGCCTGTACTGTGCTGTAATGTTCTGTGTGTTTTATTTCAAGTTCATGGCAGTGGCAGGTGGTGGTGTTCCATACATCTGCTGTCCTAGTCTTTCTCGGTGACCAAGATCACAGGTTTGGAAGGTGCTGTCAAAGGATAATTTGGTGAGGTGCTGTAGTGAAGTTTGTAGATGGTACACAGTGCTGCTGCTGTGCATCAGTATTGAAGGGAATTAATGTTGAGAGGTGGTGGATTGGGTATTTAACAGACTGCTTCATCCTGGATGATTTTGAGCTTATCAAATATTGTTTGAACTACACTGTTCCTGGCAAGTGGAGAGTGTTCATGTCAAGAATATTCGTCATTCTCCTAGCTTTGCCTTGTACGTGGTGGTCAGGTTTTGGGGAGAGATGATGATTTACTCATTGCGGTAATCCTAGCCTCTGATTTGTCCTTGTAGCCATAATGTTTATATTTGATGAATTGAGTTCATCTACCAGTTGATGGTGCCCCCCCCCCCCCCCCCCCCCCCCCCCCACAATGATGCTGGGAGTTGGTGGTTCAGCATTGCACCTCAAGTGATGATAGTTAGGTTTGTTCTTGTTAGAATTGGTCGTTGTACGGCACTTGTGTGACATTACTGCCATTTATGAACAAGGCTTCTCAATCCTGGTCCTGCTGCATATTTGCATGGACTGTTTCAATTGGGAGAAACAGTATGTTAGGAGCTTTGTCTTAGTCAATTCAATTCACTCCACGTGATATCAAGCCACGGTTGGAGACACTGGATACTGCAAAGGCTGCAGGCCATGACACAATTCCAGCAGTTCGTTATTACTGAAGGCTTGTGCTGCAGAACTTGCTGCTCCCCTAGTCGAGCTGTTCCAGTACAGTTACAACACTGGCATCTGCATGACAATGTGGAAAATTGTTCACATATGTCCTGTACATAAAAAGCAGGACAAATCCAACCTGGCCAACTACCACCCCGTCAGGTAACTTTGGTTATCAGTGAAGTGCTATCAAGCAGCAACTGCTCAACAATAACCGGCTCAGTGGTGCCCACTTTGGGGTTCTGCTGGAGTCATTCAGCTCCTGACCTTATTCCAGCCTTGGATCAAAATGGACAATAGATCTGAATTCCAAGATGAGGTGACAGTGACAGCACTTGACATGAAGGCTGCATTTGACCAAGTGTGGCATCAAGGAGCCCGAACAAAACTGGAATCAATAATGATCAGGCCCAGAGGATTTATCCACCTTAATGCACTTTAAGGCTGCAAACACCTCCTCTCTGGTAATATGTATGAAGTCCAAAACATTCTCACTTGTTTCCCTTAGTCATAACTTCGTTAAAACTAAGAGATTTATGGTCACTGGACCCAAAGTGCTGTCCAACTAACACTTGAGTCACTTGCTTGACCTTGTTTCCTAAGAGGAGGTCCAGTGTTGCATCCTCCTGAGTAGGGCCCTCTAAACATTGATTTAGGAAACTTTCTTGGACATATTTGACAAATCCCACCCATCCGGGCCTTTGACACTCAGGGAGGCCTGGCCCAGTCAATATATGGGAAATTAAAATCTCCAACCAACACTGTTCTGGTATTGCTCCAGTATCTGCAATTTCTGTACACATCTGCCCCTCTAATACCCACTGGCTATTTGGGGGCCTATAATCCATTCCCAAACAAATGACCATTCACTTCTGTTTCTAAGTTCTAACCATATGGCCTTATTTGATGACCCCTTAAGAGTATCCCCTCTAAGTATGGTTGTTATGTCCTCCCTTATCAAAAGGGCATCTCCCCCTCCTCATTTACTTCTCCTTCTGTCACGCATGGAGCTTCTCTATCCTGGAACACTGAGCTGCCAGTCCTGCCCTTCTCTCTGCCATGTTTCTGTTATGGCTATAATATCCCAGTCCCCAGAGCCAATCCATGCTCTGAGTTTGTCTGCCTTACCAGTTAGGCCTCGTGCGTTGAAATAAATGCACTTTAAACCAGAAGTGTTTTCCCTCTTTTTACTGTATCCCGGCTGTCCTGAATAGTAAACTTGCTCTCAATGACTAGTATATTCTCCCTGACTTGATGGCCCCTCTATTATTTTGTCCCCACCCCTGCCAAAATAGTGTTACTTGGGAGGGTTTAAACTAACAAATTCCTTGCAAGAATATTTGTCCCCTTCTGGATAAAGTGCCAAGCTGTCCTGCAGGTCACCTCTACCCCAGAAGAGATCCGAATAATCCAAGAACTGAAAACTCTGCCCTCCACATCAGCCACTCAGTCACACATTTATCTGGTCTATCTTTCTATTTCTATCCTCGCTGGTGAATGCATTGGGAGTAATCTGGAGATCACTACCCTTAGGTCCTACTTTTTAGCTTCTTTCCTAACTCCCAGTATTGTACTAACTTCTCAGGACCCCATCCCTTTGCCTACCTATGTCATTTGTACCAACTTGCATAATGACTTCTGGCTGTTAACCTTTCCCCTTCAGAATGTTCTGCAACCCTTTGGAGACATCTTTAACCCTCCCACCCAGCAGCCAGCACACCGTTCTGGTGTCTCTTCAGTAGCCACAGAACCTCCTGGTCTGACCCTCTCACAATTGTGTCTCCTATCAGTATCACTTTGTCTTATTGCACCCTTTCCCTCTGAGTCTCAGAGCTGGTCACAGTGCCACTGGCCTGACTGCTGCTGTTAGCCCCTGAAAGGTCATTCCCCACAACAGTATTCAGAGCGGTATACTTGTTATTGAGGGGAATGGCCACACGAAAAACCTGCACTGGCCAAGACTAAAAAAGAACTTTGTGTTTTTGTGACAGTAAGTTCATTTTATGCATGATTTATATCAGTGGTATTCCTTTCTCTCCTCCCCTACCCTTCAAATCAATTTTAATAGGCATAGACTTCCAACGCTTGCATCCAACCTCCAAAAACTTGCCAAAGTTTTTATTGACTTTTGAACCATTACCATTTAATCCAACCCATCTGAAACTCTCACCTACAATTTCATTGCAAGTCTGGAGCATGCATATTTCTAAATCAGACCTGCAATGAAGGTCGAGTTTGCAGCTGGCTAATGTACAGATGGGGAATAATGTTGGATTCATTTGTAGCATATAGTAAAGTATACTCCTTCAATGAAGCAAGCAAGGAGCCCATGGTGATTTTATCTGAAACTAAATTTGCTGAAATCTGGTAGCGTATGTCACAGGCTGATCCAAACTTTGACCTTTATTTTCTTTTTCCAGTATTTAGGCCACGTGGAGGTAGATGAATCTCGAGGGATGCACATCTGTGAGGAAGCTGTAAAGAGACTGAAATCTGTATGTATATACTTTTTTTTAAAAAACACAGTTCTTTAAAAATACTTACTGAATCTTCACATATCACTAAATCTGCAAATACTGACAATATGTTGCTTAATCTAAAACAAGGAACAAGCTGAAGTGCAAACTCCAAATTCTATGAGATGGAGGGGGTATCTAATCAAGACAACAGGGAATCAAAGTTTGACAGGAATATTTATAATAAAATAATAGGTGATCTTTTAATGAAGAAATGTTTCAGGTACAGACTAGATGCATTCCAACAAGGTAAGGCAACCAAATTCTGGGCTCCTTTGATGAGCAAGACAGAGAACATGATGAAAAAGAAGGTGATATCAGGTAAAGTCTTCAGATGAGAACCAGGCCAAACACAAGTTAACTAGGGCAATGAAGAGGGTAGTATGACTGGCAAAGGCTGGATCTGGGAATCGAATGGCAGTTGCCATGAAAGGGAACTCCAAAATCTTCTACCAGCATATAAACAATGTGGGTTTTAATTAGCCTGGTGAAACTATTAGATGCAAAGAAGATGAGATTTATCTTGAGGCACAAGATGAAGCTAGATGAGTAATGAGCACTTCATTGCACATGCTAACAAAGTGTTTGTAGAGGGGCAGATGGTAAGAGCCAATGGTTGGGGTGAGATTTGATTGACAGGATGTTCTGGGAAGGCTGCAAAATGTCAAATGGATAAATGTGTCTGGATGGTTTATATCCCAATCACTAAGGGAAGTGTCTGCAGGGCTTCCAATCTTGCAATCTTCCTCAGATGTAGGGCAATGAGTGGAGAGTGGCAAATACAACTTGCTGCAGAATAGATATGAGGACATTCCTAGTAAATACAGGCCAAATACAGTTGTGGATAACTTTTGGAAGCTTAGATTCTGGGGAAAAGACTCAGAACTGTTCAAGTGCCTGGTAATTTAGTTAAGGAAAAGCAGCATGATTTTGTATAAAGGAGATCATACCTGACGAATGCAGTTGCATTTTTTGATGAAGAGAGTACAGCAAATGTGGTCGGGACTTTAAGAAAACGTTGACAAAAACATCGCATAAAAGGCTGGCAAGTATAATTGTGATTCATGGACGAGCAGGATCAGTGATAGATTTGAGTTTTAACAAAAAAAATGGACATTAGGACTGCAATACAGTGTGGTCTTAGAGAGTGGGCAGATAGGTGGCAAATGGAATTTATACAGAGCAACATGAGCTGTACAGGTACAGAGAGACAATACAGTCTTTATAGCACAGTCCTAAAAATTGATTAGGAACCAAAGAGCTATGTTACATGTTTATCATCTTTGGATGTGGCAAGACATACCAAGAAAGTGGTTAGCAAAGCATATGGGACCTGAGCTTTATAACTAAAGTGATTGAGTATAAAAACAAGGAAGTTCCATAAACCACCTGTGCTGAAACTTCAGAGAATTCTGAAGATTGTGAGACTTATAGAATACAGGAAAAGAGAACAAAGAAACTAATGTGGGAAGGGGAGACTAGAATATGTATGCAATCAAGGCAAAGAATTTTAATAACAGACTGCAGGAACTTCTACAGCTACGTAAAAAGGAAGGATATTGCTAAATCAAATGTGGGTACATTATTCGCACAAGATAATTTGAAATGGGGAATAAAGAAATGGCAGAGTAGCTGAATGATTACTTTTTGCTGGTTTCCATTTGGAAGTTACCAGGAATCTCCCAGAATTAGAGATCCAATTGAAGGAAATTAGCATGAGGAAGAAGATTGTGCTAGACAAACTAATGGGGCTGAAGATCAATAAATCCCCAGGACCTGATGGTCTACATCCTAGAGTGCTGTAGGAGGTAGATATCATGATGATCACTAAATTGGTGATTTATCTTCTAAAGTTATGTATAGATGGACTCTCAAATGCTTCCTATGGATTAGCAGTATTACCCCACCTTATAAGAACAGACCGAGAAATAAAGTAGGAAACTATAGGCCTGTTAACCTGACAACAGGAGGAGTAAAAGTGCTTGAGTCTATTATAAAGGAAAGGATAAATAGACATCTCGATGACAATAATGATCCGATAGCAATATGGCATAGTCAGCATGGATTGGTGAATGGGAAATCATGTTTGGCAAACTTTATTGGAGTTTTTTGAAGATGTTATGAGCGCAACTGATAAAGCAGAACCAATGGAAATAATATTCTTAGATTTTCATAAAGTTTTTTATAAAGTCCCCCACAGGAGGTTGATTAGAAGGATTAAAGCACATGAGAAAGGACGCAATGTATTGACATGCATTATTGATTGGCTAACAGGAGAAAACATTAGGAATAAAATGAGTCATTCTGAGCAATGGGGTACTGCAAGAATCTGTACTTGGGGTCCCTGCTGTGTACAATATATGTCAATGATTTGAAGGTAGGGAACCAGATGTAATATTGCCACATTTGCAGATAATACAAAGCTAATTGGAAATATATGTTCTGAGGAAAATATAAAGCTGCTTCAGCAGGGTTTAGACAGGCTTAGCGATTAGGCAAGAACGGCGCAGATGGAATATAATGTGGAAAAATGTGTGTTATCCACATTGGTAGGAGAAGCAGTTGCACAGAGTATTTCTTAAATGTTAAGAGGTTGGAAAGTGTAGATGTATAAAGGGATTTGTGTGTCCTTGTTAAGTCACTGAAGGCTAACATATGGGTGCAGCAAGCTAATAGGAGGGATAAAGGAACATTAGATTTATTGGAAGAAGATTTGAGCACAGAAGTAATGAAGTTTTGCTTCAGTTGTTAGACGGCACTTGGAGTACTGTGTACAGTTGTATTCTCCTTATTTCAGGAAGGATATTATTGCTATAGAATGAATGCAGGGAAGGTTCACCAGATTTGTTCCTTGAATGGAGGATTGGGCAAACTGGGCCTGTACTCTCTAACACTTCAAACAATGAGAAGTGATCACATTGAAACTTGCAAAATACTTAGAGATAGATGAGGTTGATACAGGTAAAATCTTTCCCCTGGTTAGGGAGTCTAGAAACTAGAAGGGCCAATATAAAAGTAAGGGATATACCATTTGGATCTGAGACAAGGGGTTTATTATTTACTCAGAGAACATAGAATGTTACAATGCAGTACAGGCCCTTTGGCCCTCGATGTTGCGCCGACCTGTGAAAATAATCTGATGCCCATCTAGCCTACACCATTTCATTATTATCCATATGTATGTCCAGTGCCCATTTAAATGCCCTTAACGTCGGCAAGTCTACTACCAGTAGCAGGAAGGCAGTTCCACCCCTACTACTCTGAGTAAAGAAACTACCCCGATATTTGTCCGAAATCTATCACCCCTCAATTTAAAGCAATGCCCCCTCATGTTACCCTTCACCGTCCAAGGTAAAAGGCTCTCACTGTCCACCTTATCTAATCCTCTGATTATCTTATATGTCTCAATTACCTCTCAACCTTCATCTATCCAACAAAAACAGCCTCAGCCTTTCCTCGTAAGACCGACCTTCCATACCTGGTTTTGGAGATGCTGGTGTTGGACTGGGGTGGACAAAGTTAAAAATCAGACAACACCAGGTTATAGTCCAACAGGTTTATTTGGAAGCACTAGCTTTCAGAACGCTGCTCCTTCATCGGGTGGTTGTGGAGCATAAGATTATAAGACACAGAATTTATAGCAAAAGTCTCCAGTGCGATGCAAATGAAATTATATACTGAAAAAGACCTGGATTGATTGTTGAGTCTCTCATCTTTTAGAATAAGCATGTTCTTTCATGGTCATTTTAAAAGATGAGAGACTTAACAATCAATCCAGACCTTTTTCAGTATATAATTTCAGTTGCATTGCACTGGAAACTTTTGCTATAAATTCTGTGTCTTACAATCTTATTCTCCACAACCACCCGATGAAGAGCAGCACTCCGAAAGCTAGTGCTTCCAAATAAACCTGTTGGACTATAACCTGGTGTTCTCTGATCTTTAACTTCATGCCAGGCAACATCCTAGTAAATCTCCTCTGGCCCCATTCCAAAGCTTCCACATGCTTCCCATAATGCAGTGACGAGAATTATAGGCAGTACTCCAGGTGTGGCCTTACCAGAGTCTTGTACAGCTGAAGCATGACCTCGTGGTTCCGAAACTCAATCCCCCTACCAATAAGCGTCAATGCACCATATGCCTTCTTAACAACCCTATCAACCTGGTTGGCAACTTTCAGGGATTTATACACCTGGACGCAGAGATCTCTCTGTTTATCTACACTGTCAGGATTTCTACCATTAGCCCAGTATTCTGCATTCCTGTTACTATTTCCGAAGTGAACTACCTCACACGTTTCTGCATTAAACTCCATTTGTCACTTCTCAGCCCAGCTCTGCATGTTATCTATGTCCCTCTGTAACCCACAACAACCTTCAGCACTATCCTCAACTCTATCTACCTTAGTGCCATCTGCAAATTTACTAACCCAACCTTCTACACCAACATCCAGATTATTTATAAAAATAACAAACAGCAGTGGCCCCAAAACAAATCCTTGCAGCGCACCATCGGTAACTGAGCTCCAGGATGAACATTTCCCACCACCCTCTGTCTTCTTTCAGCTAGCCAATTTCTGATCGAAACTGCTAAATCACCTTCAGTTCCAAAACTCTGTATTTTGTGTAATAGAGGGTTGTGTACCTCTGAAATTCTCTACCGTGGAGGGTTATGGAAGCTCAATCTTTGAGCAAAAGATAGAGACTTGTAATCAAAAATCTATCAGTGATGTACAGGATTATCAGGATGGAGTGAATAAAAGATATCGAAGTGTTTGACCAGCCATGATCCTACTGAATGGTGGGCAGACTCGACAGGTTGAATGTCCTACTCTTATTTCTATAATGGAAGCTTTCGTTACACAGCAACTCAAGTGTTACATTCTTCCTCAAGTATGGATGTGAGCGTCCCTGAGAGGGTTTCAGAGGAGATTTACCAGATTGGTTCCAGGGATTGGGAAGCTTAACTTTAAGGCTAGATCAGTACATTTGAGAATGTTCTCTTTGGAGCAGAGGAGATTGAGGGAAGATTTGATTGGGTGTATAAAATTATGTCAGGTTTAGATCAGGAGAACAAAGGAAATTTGTTCTCATTAGCTAATGATTGAAGGAGTAAGATTCATAGTTATGGGGGCATGTATAACTAGTGCTGCAGGATGCTGGGACGAACTGGAATGGGCTGGAATTTCATGTATGTGAGGATAATAGATAGGGAGACGGCCAATGGTTTTGAAAATTAAATTTTTCTTAGTTTCTACTGCATGGTTAAATATTTAATATTACGTGTTGTGTGTGTTATATCATGGGTCTGCTTTGTATTTTTTTTGTTTCTTCTAACTTCTTTTGTTTTAGACAAGGTATTCCTGATTTTAATGGGACTGGACATTTCCAAAAAGTCAGTTGCCCCTTTGGCATTAGTTTCCAAGCTCTAAGTTTAAAACATGATTGGTTAAGATCTAACAGCATATTCTGGTTACCTCCAGCCAGATACAAACTTTGTCAAGACCCAAGATTAGTGTTAAATAGATCACATTGTGACACGAGGTTTGAAGACACCACTGACTTGTAAAGTGGCTGGTGCTTTGTCCTCAGTGTTAATTCGAATCTAGGTAGTGATTTTTTTTTACTGGGCAAAATATGATGTGAAATTGTATTTACATGGAAAACATGATGTGTTATGTATACGGCAGAGTAGACGAACATTGAATTACAATGATATATCAAGCATCCTTTCTTCTGTTTGAAGTTATGAATGCTATCAATTCATAAATGCTGCCCAAATATTTTGGAACCGTTTGGAAACCAAACATCTCAGTATAACACACTTTCAAACTTTGAAAAGGTTTTTTTCATAAATAATAATGGTAATTTTCTCCTTTCCTTGGGGTAGGTCATTATTAAGCTCAGTTAATACATCATGAGTCACAAGGCTGAAGTCAGCATTTCGGCTACAACAGAATATCAAACAATAGTTGTTTAGAAGCAAAACAGAGCGTTGTATCTTTTTTTTATTGTTATCAACTTGAGCTTTCACAATGGAACACATGGGTGTGATATGAGTGGTGTTGTGCTGTAAAATGGAACACGTGGGTGTTATGAGTGGTTTCGTGTGTACAGTGGAATGTATGGATGTTATATGAGTGATGTTGTGCTGTGCAATGGTTGATTTGGAGAATGTGGAGTTTTTGTTAGCACATACACTTTGTTAATTTGGTTATACCTTGGGAAGGCATTTCTGAACCTACTTTCAAACCGATCTGCAGATGACCTGAACAAAGGAGTAGAGTGTTGCATTTGGAGGTGCCACCTCATAGGAAGGTATAGCGAGTCATGTGGATAGAAACTAGAAATTACCAAGGGATGAATGGGCTAAGCAAGCAAGCAGGCATATGGAATATTGAGTTTAATGTTGATCCTTAACACAAGGGGCCATGAATGAAAAACAGAAAAAAATTATGCTTCATTTGTTGAGAGCTTTACCAGAAACCGTCGAGAATATAGTGTTCAGTTTTGGGGCACCACACCTCAAAAAGGATGTACCTTCCTTGGGAGGGTCCAGATTTGAAGTATACTAGCAGATGTGCGCACAATCTCATTCTACAGATACCCAACCATGTCTTGAATAAGTGACTAGCTGGTGCAATGTGGATAATGGACCCTCAGCAACCTAAACCTATTGATGGTTTTGTCTCCGACTTCTGGGTTCACGTATGTTACACTAAAGGGAAAGGAGAATTTGAATGAATGATATGGTGACTGCCTAAACCAAATGAACAAGTCTTACAGATCAATGATGGCGAAGAATACAATAGATCCACTTCATGACCCAGTTCCTCAGCGAGCCACTCTCATTGCCAACCCATTTAGTTTTGAAAAAAATCCTATGTGCACTTTAACATTGACACAGATTATGCAAAGCAACATGGGCAGGTTAGTGATTGGAAAAGAGCGGGACAGGTGGAATGGAATGTGGAGAACTGTGCACTTTGGTAGGAAAAATTAAAATGTACAATATTATTTAAATGTAAAGTAACTGGGTACACAAATCACATAGGGCTAACTTACAAGGAGAACAAGCATATGGAAATGCATATGTTATGTTAGCATTTATTTGAGGAAATTTGAGTAGTAAAAACATTTACTATAATTGTGCAGGGCCTTTGTGAGACCATACCTGGAGTACTGTGAATAGTTGTAGTTGTCTTACCGATGAAAGTATAAGCCTGCCTTGGAGAGAGTCAAGTGAAGGTTCATTAGATTGTCTTTTGGAACAAAAGGATTGACCTTTTAGGAGGAGTTGAATATAATAGGCCGTATTTTCTAGACCAGGGTTGAGACAATTGAGAGTGATCTAATTAAAGTACATAAAATGATAAAGGGACTTGACAAGGCAGATGTTGAGAGGCTGTTTCCCTTGAATGATAAACCTGACAGGTTGGGGTCAGTCTAGAACCGAAATGAGGCAAGATTTTCTTTTTGTTGAAGGTTGTATTAGGTGAATTCTCTACGCTGGAGGGAAATGGCTAGTTGTTAAATAGTCAAGTTAGAGAGCAAAAGGTTTTTGATTATTAAATGGGGAAAATTGTAGTTAATATTCAAGCTCAGTCATGATTGGACTGAACAGTGATGTTAACTCAATTTTCCTATACCTTACAATTATTTCTTGAAGTTTATATGCATGTAAAGCATTGAATTGGATTGCACATTGCATAGTACAGACTCAAAAGTTGAATAAATGCAGCAGATATTCAAACCCAGGCAAGCTGAAATGTCCAGTGTAAATTCAGGAGTTTTATATGTTCTCACAAAAGCTGTTTGAGAAACTTGGCAACAACGTTTATTTTGTTGGTTTTATGAAACAGATGAAGTGGGCGGCATGGTGGCACAGTGGTTAGCGCTGCTGCCTCACAGCGCCAGAGACCTGGGTTCAATTCCCGTCTCAGGCAATTGTCTGTGTGGAGTTTGCACATTCTCCCCGTGTCTGCGTGGGTTTCCTCCGGATGCTCCAGTTTCCTCCCACAGTCCAAAAATGTGTAGGTTAGGTGAATTGGCCATGCTAAATTGCCCATAGTGTTAGGTGAAGGGGTAAATGTAGGGGAATGGGTTTGGGTGGGTTGCTCTTCTGAGGGTCGGTGTGGACTTATTGGGCCGAAGGGCCTGTTTCCACACTGTAAGTAATCTAATCTAATCTAAAAAAAATCCCATGGTTTATGCCAGTGTGGAAAATCTATTGCTTCCTAGGTGTATTTTTTGTTGATGCATCAGTGCATCAAACCTTTCATTAGATGCGATGTAACTATTCATTGCAACTTTTTATATATTCCACGATTGAGCTAATTTTTTTTCATTGTCTTAAAGCCAAATGGCTAGGTATTCTATTTTATTTTGCTGTATTTTGTCATTACAATGAACAGAAACGCTTGTAGGATCTCAAACAAGAATTATAATTTCAAACTAATTTGAACAAACCTAAAATTTATAACAATTTAAATATCCATTTTCTGTGTTAAGATACAATAATTGCCATGTGTACATTAGCAGGGTGATTTACTTTAAGGTATTGTGAAAAATCATCTCAAAATGAGTACATCACTGACTTTGAACTTAAAGTCATGTACAGTTAGGGTTTGAAAATGAATTAAAGATTCTCTCCGCTTTCAATGGCTAACTGTTCCACTTACTCTGAAATATTTTTCCAGTAAAAGGGAATTCTAGGTTTATTCTCTGCACCGATTTCAAGGACCTGATGCACTATATTTTACCTCTGGGTTGGAGGAGGCGGCAAAAGTCTATTGGAGCTCCAACCCAGTATTATCCAGTGACACTGGGAATGTCTATATAAGTAATGGTGACCCTTGTTTTTGCTTATTCCTCTGTATGTTGTGAAGTATATCAAAGACCACTTTCCGTTGCTGGATGGAAAATCTCCTTACAACTGATGGGAAATTACTGTAAATTTGTGTAAATTCACTTTCAAGCAAGTTAGAGAAGTTAACTATTCAACTTCAACATAATGTGAGCATATGTCTGAAAATTGATTAAAAAGTAATGTAATTCTGTTTCTAAAGCTTTTTCCACTTTAAGAAACAGAGCTGTTTTCCAGCATTTTATGGTTGATCAGAAAGTAATCATTTGAAATTTGGCTTTTAACTTAGAGCCATTGTATTTCACTAGAATAGGTCATGAAAACAGCGCTTATGAGAGCTACATACAGGTAAAGTCAGAAAGATCTACAGCTCAGAAAAAGTTTCGTCAGCCTATCCAATCTACATTGGTCAATATTAACTATCTTGCTATGGTATTTTCCAGCACTTGACTTATGCCCTTGGCATTGCAAGTGTGCATTAAATACTTCATATATGTTGTGAGGGTTTCTGTCCCTCCCACCCATTTGCCACCTTAACCAGTTTATCCACCTGCCCTGATACCTTAAGGAACCTGTGGACATGCACACCAAAATCCCTCTGGTTCTCTATACTTCATAGGCTCCTACCATTTGTCATGTATTCTCCTGCTCAAGTACATCATTTGACATTTACTAGGTTTTAATTCTATTTGGTTGCTGATCATCCTCTTGTAATCTAAGGCTATCTTCCTTACTATTTACCACCCCATCGATTTTTATATCATCTGCAAATGTACTAATTAAACCTCCTATATTCAATTGCTTCCAATAGTTTCCCCACCACTGAGGATAGACTGACTGTAGTTAGAGTGACTGTACTGTAGTTTCCTGTGTAATTCCTACATAACATTGTCACTCCTCCATGCCACACTCAAAGAACCATGGATGCCCTCAGGGTCAATTGATCATTTCTAATAAACATCTGAGCTTGAATGGGGGACATTTTGAACAGTACAGGAACAGTAGGGGCAAAGAGTTAGTGTGAAATTTAAAATAAACAATGGGTCTTGGATTTAAATTCACTACAGACTGATAGAATGTGAACTCTGTATCAGACGTAGGAGCAGAAGTAGGCCATTCAGTGCATTGAGGCAGAAGTGGGTACTGTAGATGCTGGAGATTAGAGTGGTTAAAATCAACTAGGCCCTTCCTGATGAAGGGCTTTTGCCCGAAACGTCAATTTTCCTGCTTCTCGGATGCTGCCTGACCTGCTGTGCTTTTTCAGCACCACTCTAATCATCATTGAGCTCATCGGGTCTGCTGTGCCATTCATGAGATCATTTGATTTGATAATCCTCAACTCCACATTCCTAAATGCTTACTATGGGCATGCGTGAACTGAAGTGGCTTTGTTTCAGTCCAGTTTGAAATGGCTATAGGTCGATAGCATCAAACTGACTGATTCAATGCTCCTGGTTGTTAAATGGCATGACTGATTCGAAAAATGAGAATAAATGTCTAACTGGTACTGCAGACTGCAAAAAGCATAAGGAAGTTTGCCATTGCATTCTCCAGAGCAATTAAGGATGGTCAATAAATGCTAGCTGAACTAGCATGCTTCCATCCTGTGAACAGATAAATAAGAAAGCAAATACTTAATTAAGTTGTAAAGTTTCAAAACAGGGTCCAGATAGTTCTGCTCTGCATCTCGCTCTCGTCCTGTTTTTAAAGTAGGGTGTTTAATGTAAGCATTTAATTCCTGAACATTAACATCACACATCCTTGATGAGCATAAACATTTTTCAAAAGGGAAGAAACATTTAAAAATAAAGAAGTCCACTTTTTTAAACAAAAAAGTGGCTGAAACATGCACAGAAGTCGCATTCAATACTGGAGAAAAGCTGCGCAGTTGAATAGGATTCAAATGACAAAGACTGTTTTTATTTTCATTCAATTTTGTTTTTAAGTGTTTTAAGTATGTACTTCTATCTCAACCACTCAACAATGCCAATGCATTTTATCCACTGGTGAATACACTGTTTGTTCTCAGTCTCATTATTCTTGCTGATGAAGGATTTCTAATGTGCAAGACTTGCAAGCATGTTTAACTGCTGGTCAAAGCAGAAACTTAGGCTTTGAATATTAATTGAAATTGTGGGTGACTTCACTCTTAGCTATCACCAGAACTGGTTGTTCTTCTAATTCTTTGAAAAATATTGTGGTTTCCTGCCCTTTTTCTCCCTTTTCTGAAGAGTGAGGATGTGACTTAAGTCACTGCTGTTCTCTGGTATCTTGCCCAAGGAACTGTTTGTTTGAATCTTGATTGGTGGAATCAGCAGAACACTGTCCACATTCATTGCCATTTTCGGGTAATAGCAGTCAAGTTTTTCTATCCTGACTCTGAGTTATTCAAGTCTTCAGTGCCCAAGCAAAAAATTGAGTGAACCTTGACTGCACCATGTGATGTAGAGTTTAATTTTAATGTAATTGTGTTTCTTGAGAAGCCTTGGTACCTTGTGCATTCCTGATTTAGGAAATTCACTGTCAGTGCAATGTCCATGAGTATGAGTTGACTATAATGCCCCTCAAACCTCCTGCAACTTTCATGGGTGATTTTCTACCTCAGCTGCATCTTCCTGCACTGTCTTCATGTTCCTCAATTTCCTTAAATGCCAAAAGATCACTCATTATGTGTCTTGAATATACTCAACAACTACTCATCCACAATGCTCAGAAGTGAAGTATTCCAAAGATTCACAACCCACAAAGAGATGGACCCCTGATCTTGAGACTAAGATATCCAACTTGAAAAGATGCCACGCGAGAGAATTTGATAGCATTTTGTGCTTGTGGCATCTCTCTTATATCTTCCAATTTCCAAAGAATGTTCGGCACCATTGTACTCTTGTCAGTCTTTCCAGGACAACCAGGATCTTTTTAGGATCAGCTATGATCATATTGAATGATGGTACAGGCTCGAAGGACTGAATGGCATCCTCCTGTACCAATTTTCTATGTTTCTAAGTTTCTTACCCACCAGTCCCAAGAATCTGGTCAACCTTCATGGCACCTTCTGTTAAACAAAGTTCCGATAGTGAGGAGACAATTGTAGTCAGGTCTGTCTCACTAAGGCCATGTATAATTGCTGTAAGATCGCCTCTCCTTAGACTGTAGTACTGCATTAGAGGCTATCACAGCATTTGTCTTTGTTATTGCTTGTATAATACTTTTCTGTGAACTTGAAAACAATTAGAGTCAGAGTGTCCTACAGCACAGAGATAGGTACTTTGGCCCAAACTGGTCCATGCCGACAAAAATGTTCATCCACTCTAACCCCATTTCCCTGCACGTGGCCCATATCCTTCCAAGAGAAAGTGAGGATTGCAGATGCTGGAGATCAGAATCGAAGAGTGTGGTATTGGAAAAGCACAGCAGGTCAGACAGCATCCGAGGAGCAGGAGAATCGATGTTTTGGACAAAAGCCCTTCTCCATATCCTCCTAAACCTTTCCTATCCATGTATTTGTCCAAATGCCTTTTAAATGTTGTTAATATACCCACCTCACCTGCTTCTGCTGGCAGCTCAATCCATGTTTGCACCCTCTGTATAAAAATGTTGCCCCTCAAGGTCCTTTTCATTCTTTCCCCTCTAATCTTAAACTGATGACTTCCAGTCCTCTATTCCAGGGAAAAAGACTGAGTACATTCGCCTTATCCATGCATCTCATGATCTTACACACTTAGCCCTCCCCTCAGTCTCCTATGCTGTAAAGAAAAAGTCCTAGCTTGTCTAACCTCTCTCCCTTTAACTTGGACTGTTGAGTCCTGGCAACATCCTTGTAAATTTCCTTGCACTCTTTCCAATTTAATAACATCCTTCCTATAACAGTTTCAAAAACTGAACACAACACTCCAAGTGCGACCTCAACAACATCCTGTACAACTGCAACATAACTCCCTGACTTCTATACTCGGTGCCCTGACTAATGAAGTAATGAATTGTTTTTTAATGACTTCTGCTGAGAATTTGTTAGGTTTGAGAACCTAGGAAATAAGTCCCATAGGAATAATTCTGGATATGAACACACATGGACACACTGGCACACAACATCCGCATCTCTCTACTGCCATCATGTTCCCTGTCCAGTCAAAGTGACACTCTGAGTAGCAGAATCAAGCAGCACCAATCACAACTCTGCAGAATACATGTTTTCTTTTAAGGAAGTGTTCACTTAAGGTTTTAGTTGAGACCATGGGTTAGAAAAGTACAGCTTGTTCCAGCAATTGAGTGGTTGTGGTCAGATTGTAATAGTAATATCATGTTAAGGGAATATTTCGGTCATCTAGCAAAAGAAGCCACACAACTATATTTTTGAAAAATTCATTTATAGACCACTTTCCATACCCACAGGATGTTTCAAAGTGCTTCATAATCCATGAAGCACTCTTGATCTGCAGTAGCTGTTGCAACATCAAATCTATGGCAGTCAGTGAGCTCCAGTAAACACCATGCTGAAAATGACCAGTTAATCTGTTTTGGTGGTGATTGAGAAATAACTATTGACCGAGACACCGGCAAGAACTCCTTTTTGCTCTTTAAAATAGTGAAGCAAACAGATGGGGATTCAATTTAAGATCTCATCAGAAAGACAGCACCTTTGGCACTGCTGCACTCCCTCAGTACTGTGTTGGAGAGTCATCCTGATTTCAGTGCTGAAGGCCTGCTGTGCGACATGAACCCAAAGCTTCATGATTCATTGGCAACAGTGTTGCTCACTGAACCACTAAAGCATTAAGCTTAAAGATTGGGTGGGTCAGAGAGGCCAATGCTCACAACTTCCAGCTTTACAATATTTAAAATCATTTTTTTAAATTCCAAATTAAGGACTCACTTTTATTCCGCATCTCAGAACTTTGGCAAAAACAGCTGAAGCACGCCATATTTCTCTAACATTTGTGTGAGGCAATACCTTGACACACAGTTTAGCAGTTTAAAAGTGCTTGTTTGGTGGAACCCTGGTAGGTTTATTTTACGTTTTGAATAAATAATTAAGCGAGTTAGATTTCCCTTCTTTCCTAGCGGTTGCATGTCACTATCATATACGGTTTTTACTAAAATCATGATTGGCATGGTAATTTAAATAGATGCAAGGTAGACTACATTTGCAATATATTGTAATTTGCAAGTCCTGGAGAGAATCCGTACTATTGTGATGTGATATTTTGACAGCTGTGACTCAAAATGTATAATTTATAACATTCAAATTGGCAGTTATAAATTTGCAATGACAGTAGTTATAATGTTACCTCTATCTAATTGTCTTTCACACTTGAAGATTAGATTACTTAGTGTGGAAACAGGTCCTTCGGCCCAACAAGTCCACACCCGTCCCGCTGAAGCGCAACCCACCCATACCCCTACGTTTACATAACACTACGGGCAATTTAGATTAGATTAGATTAGATTAGATTACTTACAGTGTGGAAACAGGCCCTTCGGCCCAACAAGTCCACACCAACCCACCGAAGCGCAACCCACCCATACCCCTACATTTACCCCTTTAACCTAACACTATGGGCAATTTAGCATAGCCAATTCACCTGACCCGCACATCTTTGGACTGTGGGAGGAAACCGGAGCACCCGGAGGAAACCCACGCAGACACTGGGAGAACGTGCAAACTCCACACAGTCAGTCACCTGAGGCGGGAATTGAACCCGGGTCTCTGGCGCTGTGAGGCAGCAGTGGTAGCCCACCTTCATTGCTTCCTTAATCACGTGGTTGGAGAGCTATCTGGCTTTGTACTCGCTTGAAATGAACAAAATATACAAAGAGTTTCATGTTCTCTGTGACTTGGTGGGCTGAATAAACACCACCTGATCCGTAAATGTCACGGAATCGAGAACTGCTTGAAGTATTCAAACATTCAAGTCACTAACTGAAGTTAAAATACCTGGTGGAGGAAGTTAAGCAAGAGCAGAAACAATGCAAATATAAAATAGCAAAACATGAGAGAGTGAACCTGAGTCTTCGGGTGAAAGGGGAAAAACACAGGAAAGGAAAGACCGTGGAAGATATTTCAAACATCCCATTAATACTAAAGAATTAAGGACCATCACCATCATGAGAAGTAGTGTTAGCCCACCAATAGCCCATTAAAGACAGGTAAGAAATAGAGTCGTAGTGTTGTACGGCAAGGAAACAGAGCCTTTGCTCAAACCCATCCATGCCGACCTCATTTGCCAGCATTTAACCCATATCCCTCTAAATTCTTCCCATTCGGATACCCACCAAGCTGCCATGTAGATGTTGTAATTATACCAGCCTTCACTACCTCCTCTGGCAACTTGTTCCATGCACGCGCCACCCTGTGAAAAAGGTGCCCCTTAGGTACCTTTTAAATCATTCCCCTCTCACCATAAACCTATGCCGTCTAGATTTGGACTACCACCCTGGGAAAAACACTTAAGTGTTCACCTGATCCATGCCCCTCATGATTTTATAAACGTCTATAAGGTCAACTCTCAGCCTGTGACTCTCCAGGGCAAATAGCCCCAGCCTGTTGAGCCTCTCCCTACAGATCAAACCCTCTAACCCTGACAACACCCTTGTAATTATTTTCTAAACCCTTTCAAGCTCCCCACTGAGACCTCAGTCACCTGCCCAGTTTTATTTCCCAAAGGGTCGATCAAGTTTTCCTCCTCCTCTAGTAGGTACATCCACATACTGAATCAGAAAATGTTCTTGTACTTGAATTCTTCTCTATCGAGTTGGCATGACAGGCTTGTACGGTGTTGTGGTCAATGTTGTCCTGAAGGCTGGGCAGTTGTTTAAATTTGTGCCACAGCGAGAAACCATGATGACCTCAGGAGACAGACACTGGGTGCAACCTATAGAATACCCTTCGTTGTCCAGTACTTCCCGGGAGCCAAAAACTACGCTATGTTCTTTGCAGCCTGCAACACATTATCAGTGAGGATGAGCACCTCGCCAAGACCTTCCCTACGTCTCCACTTCTCACTTATAAACAACCATCAAACCTTAAACAGATGATTGTTCACAGCAAACCCGGCCATTTCCTAGCCTTAACATGTGCCTTAAATGTATAATCCTTATTCTACAAAAGTGTACTTCGGATCCTAGACCCACCTATAAGTGTAAACATCTTTGCATATATTAACAGTAGACTATTAATCCATAAACATAGGTTCCACACACTCTACTGCGGTTCAGATCATGGCAGGTGGTGGAATTTGAATTCAGTAATAATCTGAGAGTTTGAGTTTAATGATGACCATAAAACCATTGCAAATTGCCAGAGAAAGCTCAAAACTCATCTGGTTCTCAAATGTCCTTGAGGGAAGGAAATCTGCCATCCTTACCTGGTCTCACCTACATGTGACTCCAGACTCGCAGCAATGTGATTGACTCCTAACTGTCCTCTGGGTAATTGGGAATGGGTAATTTAATGCAGGGGTAGCCAGTGATGCCCACATCTCCTGAACGAATCATTGCAAAAAAAAAATTAGGCCTGCATCTTATGGTTTCAGGATAGTATAAAGTTCACAAGACATGAGCAAGTTCATGGAATGGGCAGACAAATGACATGAATTTCAGTGCTGAGAATTGTGAAGAGAGTTGAGGAACATGGCGCGACTTTACAAAATAAAGTTCTGATCAAGAGTCACCAGACTTAAGACATTAACTCTGTTTTCTTCCCACTGTTGCTGTGAGACTAGTTGAATTTCTCCAGAAATTTCTGTTTTTGTTTCACATCTCCAGCATCCACAATTCTTTGGTCCAAAACAAATTAAAGAATGTTGTGCTGCAATGTTAGTGTCCCTACCTCTGAGTCAGGAGGCCTGGATTCAAGTCCCACCTTCTCCAGAGGATGTTATTACATAGTCATAGAGATGTCAGACCCTTTGGTCCAACTTGTCCATGTCGACCAGATATCCAAATTTAATCTAGTTAAAAATCACATAACACGAGGTTATAGTCCAACAGGTTTATTTGGAAGCACTAGCTTTTGGAGTACTGCTCCTTAATCAGGTGGTTGTGGATTATACTCCACAACCACCTGATGAAGGAGCAACGCTCCGAAAGCTAGTGCTTACAAATAAACCTGTTAGACTTATAACCTGGTGTTGTGTGATTTTTAACTTTGTACACCCCAGTACAACACTGGCATCTTCAAATCAAACCTAATCTAGTCCCATTTGCCAGCACTTGGCCCATATCCCTTTCAACCCTTCTTATTCATATACCCATCCAGATGCCTTTTAAATGCTGTAATTGTACCAGCCTCCACCACTTCCTCTGGCAGCTATTCCATACATGTACCATCCTCTGTGTGAAAAAGTTGCCTTAGGTTCCTTTTATGTCTTTCCCCTCTGACTCTAAACCTATGCCCTCTAGTTCTGGGTTCATCCACCTCCGGGAAAAGCCTTGTCTGTTTATCATAACTATGCCCCTCATGATTTTATAAACCTCTATCAGGTCACCCCTCAGCCTCCAACGCTCCAGGAAAACAGCCCCAGCCTATTCAGCATCTCCCTCTGGACAGGTTGGTTAGAAAATAGTATGAAGAGGGTACAGAGCAGAGGACCTGGTTGTTTATATGCATTGAAATTGTGAGGACAGGTTGAGAGAGTGGTAAATGAATAATACAATATCTAAAGGTTTTTTTCTTTTGAGACACAGCGGTGAACCCTTCTGTAAATCAAACACCCAGAAAAGCGCACCTGGCCTCATAATCTGTTAATTTATCAGTGACAGAAGACTCCCCAAATTCAATATTTAAAGAAAATAACATCAATTTATTCTTTAACTCTAAAAGTGAACATTAAACAACAACTATTCTCAACTGTAAGTCCCCTTTTCTCTCAACTGTTTATTACCTGTCTCCAAGTCTATAACAAAATACTGTTCCAGTAAGACACTTATTAAAATTACATCAACTTAATTTCAAAACAATACACTGGCTGTCTTCAATGTTTTTCTTCCGGCTGAAGATCTTCCTGGGCTGTTGTCTTTCTTTTTACTGTGAAGATGTTTCATATGAAAAGGTACCCTATAAAGAGTGTTTCAATGTTTTGGGTCTCTGTCTGTCTGTCTCTCTCTCTCTCTCTCTCTCTCTCTCTCTGTCTCTGTCTGTCTGTCTGTGTCTCTCTCTGTCTTTTCTGTCTCCTTTCTACCTCTCTCTCTCTGTGTCTCTCTCTGTCTCTCTCTCTCCTCTTTTTCTCCTCTCTCTCCTCCTTTTCTCTTCTCTCTCCTCTCTGTCTCACACACTCTTCTCTCCCCCTCTCCCTCTCAATGGGAGTTTTCAAAATGCCTGCCTTTTATATGTCCCCAACATCAGATCATTTCATTGGTTCAATGTTGGCAGAACAATACTTTCAAACTTGATTGGGTTTTAGTATTCTGGGGCATAATTTAAACAGGTTAATTTCAAATTGTTGTCAAAACAGCAACCAACTCAGGTATCTATTTCACAGCCAAATGTTATATATTTTCAATTTTCCAGTACTCTGACTGCTATTGTAAGCTCTCAGTGCAGAACAGCATTGAGCCTCTCTTAAAGTTCATGCCTTCATGCCACTTTAAATAGAGGTGTAGAGTACAACCACCAAGAAGTTACGGTAGACTTGAATAGACACTGGTTTGGCCTCAACTCGAGTGTTGTGTCCTGTTTTAGTTGCGACACTTTTGAAAGTATGTGAAGACATTAGAAAGGGTGAAAACAATATAGGAACAGGGATGCGAACATTACTTGTGAAGATCAACTGGTGATGTTGGAACTTTTTTACTTTGTGCATCAAAGGTTGACAGGAGTTTTGATAAAACTGAGAAGTAGGGGTGACTTGGAGGCCACATTTGATGGATCGTGGTATCAAGGAGCCCTAGTAAAACAGGGAACCAGAGACTGATTCTCTGCTGTTTAGAGTCATGCCCGATAAATAGGAAGATGGTTGTGATGAAACGTGGAAAAACATCATGCAAATGTTGATATCGTATGCTTTCTAGTGCAACAAATCTAAGTACTTTCTAGCTCAACACCAAAAGACTCACATCCTTTTGGTGTCCTGTTGTGAATGAATTGCAAGTCTGTTTTCTCTTAAAATAAAAGATAGTGTACATGTTGACCTAAGCTATTACTTGGGGAAACCAGCAGATTAATATTTAAGGCCGTTATCCAGCATGAGGTAGTTCGCAAAATATTTATGAATGCAACAAAATCATCTTTACATGGTGAAACAAATCTTAACTGCATTTCAATCCAAAATGCTCATAAGTTTCATTGTCTTCATCAACTGGAATCTTCCCTTTAGACTCTTCAGCCCCAACTGTTTCTTTTTTGAGAGAGGGAATGGGACCATAGGTTCCCTTAAGTATATTTCAGTCACACCTGATGGTTTTGGACAGTTTTGCTGTTTACCGTATTCCTCTTTTGTGTTATTCTAAAGTTTCTTCCTGTCTAGCCTATCTAATGTCACTCATAACTTTATACATCTCAATCATATCCTCGCTCAGTCTCCCCTGCTCAAAAGAAAGCAGCTTCAGTCTGTCCAGTCTCTTTTCAAAACTAAAATTCTCCAGCTAAGCAACATCCTGGTCATTATCCTCTACATCCTTTCCAGTGCAATTCTGTTCCTCCTATAATGTAGATTCAAAAACTGAACGTAATACTCTAGCTGTGGGGGCTTATCCAACATTTTATACAGTTCAAGCATAACTTTCCTGCTCCTTAAGCTCTATGCTTTTGCTGTGAAAGGCAAGTATCCCATATGCCACCTTAACCACTTTATCCACCTGCTACCTTAAGCGACTAATGCACATGCACAACAATGTCCCTCTGATAGTTGGTGCTTCCCCAGGGTTCAACCATTCATCATGTGTACCCTTGCCTTGTCTGCCCAAGTGCATCGCGTTACATTTATCCAAATTAAATTCCATTTGCCACTGCTCAGCCCATCTGAACAGGCTATCTATATCCTCCGGCAACCTTAGGCTATCCTCTCTATTTTTGTTATTTTGTTAGTACTTGTTATTTTGCTGATCAAACCTCATAAATTCAATTCTGAGTTGTTTATATAAACCACAAACAGCAAGGACCCCACTAGACACAGACTTCCAGTCACAAAGCACCCCTCACCTTTAGCTTTTGTCGCATTTCCATTTACTCTGACCATCCTGAACACTCTTTAAAAAAACTAATTGTATTGATTTCCTATTTAAAAGCATTTTTGTTTCCTTACAACATCCAACATCAGCAACATTTGTCCCCTGGAACTTTAACCTAGGAGCTGTTCTGACATTTAGAACCATATTACCTGCTAGCTTTAAAATGATTGAATTGGGAAATATTCAATAAGCTTTAATTACCTGCAGCAAGGTGTTCTTCTCCCTACAACGTGTGCACTTTTGTTATTGTGATACAAGTTACTTCAAATGATTTACATCCACCAGTTTTAAAACTGTGTAAGAGATGCGACTGCACATTCCCAAGTTTCTTTGACATTCTGTTTTTAAAACCTGACATTTTAATTTTGGTCTGCTGACCTGGCAGCTGGATTTCTGTTGCCTTGATTTTTGACTCGAATGAGCAGACAATGAATGACCAATTTGGGCATTGGAACTTTGGTCTAATTGTTGGCTTCATTTGTAAGAGTATATAGCAAGTTAACATCAAATATTAACTGTTTATAACCTATAAATAAGAATAATTTGACATTAAAATCTGCATATTGGAAGCGGAAAGTGGTCAAGTTTATTTTCATTATGGTTTCCTTAGCAATCTTTATATCTGAAGGGTATTTATGTAGGGTTGGACAGCGGTTATATAATGCAAAATTGGTTTCAATCTACATGGCAGAAGCTATATTTAAATTGAAGTCCTATAGCAATCCCAACAAGTTGTTGATCAAGAAAAGTTTCAATTTTCAACTCTGTTTGCCCATCCGCCAGTGTTATACAAATTTGCGAGGATTGCGGGCTATCCATCTTACCCAACCCAGTGCTGTAGTTTCCCACCCACCCAAGGTTGAAAGTTTAACTAGTTTTCTCCCAGCTTGTGTTTACTTGACTAGCTTTAGTTGCATTGAGAAAAAGTAAGTGCAATTGCGCTATTTCCTCCTTGATCTAATTTAGGGATTTTTTCGAGGCGTGTTTGCACTTCTGATGTACGTATCACAATTCCGTCTGACTGTACAGTATGTGTTTGTTGTTTGATACTTTTAGAGCATGGAACATAGTACAGCACAGGAATGGGCCCTTCGGCCCACAATATTGTGCTGAACATTATGCTAAATGCATGCCCCCTCGTATTAGACATTTTAATTCTGGGAAAAAAGATTCTGACCATCAACCCTATCAAAGCATCACATAATTTTATAGACTTGTATCAAGTCTGTCGTCAGCCTTTGCCACACCAGAGAAAACATGAATTTTTCTAGCCTCTCCTTATAGTTCACATCCTCTGATCCAGGCAGCATTCTGGTAAACCTCTTCTTCACCTTCTCCACATCCTTCCTGTAATGTGGCAACCAGAAGTGAATATAGTACTCGAAGTTTGGTCTCACCAAAGTCTTATAAAGCTGCAACATGACATCCTAATTCTTGTACTCCACTCCCTGACCAAGAAAGGCAAGCATGCTGTACGTATTCTTTACCGGCAGATGTATTCTTTACCACCCTATGTGCTTGTGTGGCCACTTTCACGGCGCTATGGACTTCAATCCCAAGATCCCCAACATCAATGCTGTTCAGAAACCTATCATTAACTGTATACTTTTCCTTAACATTTGAATGCCCAAAGTGCAACACCTCACATTTACCCAGCTTAAGCTCCATCTGCTTTTTCTGTGCCCAAATCTGCACCTGATCTACATCCCACTGTATCCTTTGACAACCTTTTACACACTCCACAACTCTACCAATCTTTGTTTTGTCTGCAAACGTACTGGCCCACTAATGTATAATTTCATCCAACTCATTTACATATCTCCCAAACAACAGGGATCTCAGTATGGATCCTTGCAGAACACCACTAGTCACAGACCTCCAGCCCAAAAAAAACACTCTTCCACCACTACCCTCTGCCTTCTATGAGCAAGCCAATTCTGAATCCACATGGCCAAACCACTATGGACCCCGTGCATCTTAATCTTCTGGATGAGCCTACCATGAGGGTTCTTGTTGAAAGCCTTACTAAAATCCATGTAGACAACATTCACTGCTGTGGCCTCATTTGACCACCTTTGTCATCTCTTCGAAAAATTAAATCATGTTATAAAATATGACCTGACCTGCACAAAGCCACGCTGACTGCCCCTAATTAGGCCATGCTTTTCTAAATGCACGTAAATCCTACCCCTGAGAATTCTGTACAGTAGCTTTCCAACCATAACTGAGAGACTCACTTGGTTTACTGTTTCCTGGATTAGAGCTTAAAAATGTGTTGCTGGAAAAGCACAGCAAGTCAGGCAACATCAAAGGAACAGGAGAATCGACATTTCGGGCATAAGCCCTTCTTCAGGTTTCCTGTCGATTCTCCTGTTCCTTTGATACTGCCTAACCTGCTGTGCTTTTCCAGCAACACATTTTTAAGCTCTGATCTTGAGCATCTGCAGTCCTCACTTTCTCCTAGTCTCCAGGATTAGACCTATTTCCTTTCTTGATCAGTGACTGGCGAGAATACAAAGGTGAAAATAACAAATGCTGGCTATCACAACCAGTCAGGCAGCATCCTCGGAGACAGAGCAAGCTAGTATTTCAAGCCCAGATGATTGGAGTCTAGATCTCGGTCAAGGCCCCGAGCAATCTTCTCTCTTGGCTCTGTCAAGAACCTGAGGTAGATACCATCAGGCCCTGGGGACTTAAAACACTTTTATGCTCTTTTTATCTTCCATGTTTTAACTATGAAATGTAATTTTAGAGCTCAATAGGCTTTACAGACTAAATGTTCATTTGAATAACATCATTAATTTATCTCCACTAACTTTATTTCTAGAAACTGAGCAAGTAAAATAAGTTATCTGTTCAGAATGAAGCAAGAGGCCAACCTTCCGAAAAATGCAATTTCTTTGTACCTTTTTAAAGATTTTGTGGAATTAATGATGTTCCTCCTTCAGGTCCTGTGAATGCACAGTTTCCTGGTTGTACTTCCATCTAGAATTAGGCTTTTGATTGTTTCCTATGGTTGCTGTCCCACCTTTGCTGCTTGTCATCAGTCCATGTAGACAATGATGGGTTTCTGCTTGGGATATCTGGGCTGGGACCAGAATGCTCTATGCATGCCAAACACTTTTTAGTGTCTCCATCTGTGGGGCTCAGGGCCTAAAGTAGTGTACTGTGCCTTGAGTCATTTTGTGCTATCATATACAAATAAAAAAACTTTTAAAAAAATTCCTATAGTAGAATTTATGTACTTGTGTTTTTCGTTATTAATTAAAATTTCTATATTGTGATGTAAAATGTTTGTTTTTGTTTCAGCAGGTATAAGAAACATTTTTAATGCACTTGCCTTCTTGTAGCACTCTGTAGTTATAATCCTGCATGTCTGATACTAATGTCACTAGACAACATCCCCTCAAAATAAACTGTATTAATTATTAATATCCCCACTTGGGCATGATTTAGCTATTTTGAAATTTCTCAGCTAACTTAGTTTCTTCAATAAGGATGATTCATCTACATTAATGCCTAATAAATCTGTTTTAGGATCATATGACTTGGCAGCAGCACCCATTTCATTTCACCTGTTATTGTTTTCAACTTTGTATTACCATTACATTGATTTCAGCCATACCTGTGGGACATTATCTATAATTTGTAATGCTGGCAAGGTCATACCATATCCTGTTTGAGGTGACCTTGTTCTTCATTATATTTCAATTCCGTATGCATTTAATTAAAATAAAACATCAGAAAATATTGAAGGTACCTTGAAGTTTACATGTTTTGCGATTTGTGTTACTAAATTTAAGTATAACAGTGTTAACTATAGCTTTGCTTTGGTCCGTGTACCTCTGATGCAGAATGTCTCATTGCTGCTAAACCTGCTGCTGCCAATGTGAACTGAACTGAGCTCTCTTCTGAAATGGAATGTAACTAGAACCTCTGCATGTGACAGGCCTCTGGATATCTCTATCCACTGCTCAATCACACTGGTGGCTTATAGCTTACTGTAAACCCATGTAATGTACTGCATTGTCATGGGCGATCTTCACGTTTGTTTCTTTACATCCTTTTCGGAGACCTTCTCTGGCCTATTTTTTGTGCTTTGGTTTGAAACTTTTGCAGTATTTGTAGCTTCCTGCAGTAATAGTCTCCTGACTTGTTCCCCCTGTCACTCCAGGAAAGGAAGTTCTTCAAAGCCCTGTTTGGAAAAGTAAGTTTAAATACCTGGACTTATGTTGATATGTTAAGGAGTTACACCACTACATTTAAGTATTGGACAGTAATTTTCACTGTTAAAATTATTGGCTAAAATTTCATAAAACTGTACTTCAAGATAAGCTTTTTGAGTCCAAATGGTTTACAGCTTATTTTTCACTGGTCTGGAATTGTTTGCTGCAAATTGGACTGAATTGTGTGAGGTATTTTCTTCTGTTTCTTGCAAATGTTTCTTAAAACCATGCATGTGCTAACGTTTTGGGGGAAGTGTCTAAGCTCAATAAGTAGAGTATTTAAATCCTTTAAATACATGTAGAAGAGAACGTACCTTGGCAAGTTTTCCCTATGAGCTGTTAAGGATAATGTATTAAAATGCGTCTGTTAAAACTGAGACAAAAACAATTTTTTTTTAGTATTCCTTTATCCTCAATATTGTTATGGACCAGGCCAGATCCCCTCAAAATGTTTTAAGAAGGCAGCCCAGACCTTAATTTTTTTTTTCTTAGGCAAATGTAGAGTGGATATTCCAGGAGTGATGCAGCTCGTTAATCCATTCAGATTTAAACAAAATAGGATTTATTCAAACACTACGAATGAAACATGAATAAAAGAAAACAGAATTTAGAATAACTTAACTATTTGAAAACCCAACAGACTCAAATTCGCAACTTAATGAAGCTGCTCCAATCCCTGCAGCATTCCATAAACACACACTCCTTGGCAAATGGTATGAATTCAAACACAGGTTCTTACAAGCAGGAGAGATTTCACAGAGAAAGTTCAGGCAAGAACTCTGTTGAAATATGGAAACTCTTTTTACTGTAGCTGCTTCTCTAGATCCCCAGGAGTTTTTGGCTTTTGCTAAAACAGAACAAACTAGAAAAAAAACCTGAAGATTTTCTCTGATTGACTTAGGCAGAACTTTTGACATAATCTAAGAAGTAGGACTAGGCCATGCAGGAGAGATGCTAGCAAGTACTTCTACACACGCTGTGGCAGAAGTTTGGAACTCCCATTCACAAATAGCAGTTAATTTTAAATCTTCGATAGGTAAATTTTTGTTAAGAAACGATATTAAGGGATATGGGCCAAAGGCCATCTAGAGTTAGGCCTTTATCAAAGTGTAATTCAATGTATAATTTCAGTTACATCACACTGTAAACCTTTGCTATAAATTCTGTGTCTTACAATTGTGTACTCCACAACTACCCGATGAAGGAGCGTCGCTCCGAAAGCTAGTGTGCTTCCAATTAAACCTGTTGGACTATAATCTGGTGTTGTGATTTTTAACTTTGTACACCCCAGTCCAACTCCAGCATCTCCAAATTGGAATAAATATGTTTTCTTCAGGAGGTAACTGCATCAAGATTGCAAAATCTATCTGTCGCATCCAACTTTTGTTGCCACTGAAATAACTCCATGAAGGTTGGTGCCCCATCACCAGGTCACCCTTTATTTACACATGCATGGTACATGCCACTGACCTAGAGAGTGAACAGAACCTCTGATTTTTAAAAGAAAAAATTACCCCCACACTACCGCCTAACTGCAGTAGTGCGTATATTTTCCCCAGCCCATGTTGTGTGTGTGCAGATGTGAGACACAGTGAAAGACATAAGGTGTAAGAACCCCTGTTTTTTTTCTTTCTTTTTTCTTTTTTTTCTTTTTTTCTTTTTTTTCCCTTAACTGTGGTAGTGCTTATTTTCCCCCAGCACCCATTGTGTGTGTGTGTAGGTGTGAGACACAGTGAGAGAACCTCTGTTTATTTTTTTTTTTCTTATAACCCCCACACTACCGCCTAACTGCAGTAGTGCTTATTTTTTCCCTGGCGCCCATGGTGTGTGTGTGCAGGTGTGAGACACAAAGTGCACGAATCTTTATTCAATTTCCACCACAAGGAAGATAGGAAAACACCCGAGTGGCCAGTGACAAGCAGTGCCCTTCACATCAAATCCTCTGGTTATATTTTTTTTATATTTCTTTTTCTTTAACCCCCACACTACAGCCTAACTGCGGTAGTGCTTATTTTTCCCCAGCACCCATGGTGTGTGTGTGTGTTGGTGTGAGACACAGTGAGAGACACAAGGTGCACAAATCTTAGAACCCCTGTTTATCTTTTTTTCTCTTTTTTTTATTTTTTCCCCAGCACCCATGGTAGAACCCCTGTTTTTTTTGTTTTTTCTTTTTTTTTCTTCTTTTTTTTTCTGTTTATTTTTTTTTCCCTTTTTTTTTCTTTCCCCCACACTACCACCTAAGTGTGGTAGTGCTTATTAAACCCCTGTTTATATTTGTTAGCCACGAGACCCTGATTGGACCAGGTTAATAGCCTCAATCAGGGACCTCATTCTATGAGATCCACCTGGCTGACCTCATTCCAATCCCTACAGGAAATACTTGCCTGTATAAGGCAGAATGTTCGGACTTGAGTGGATGTTATCGAAATTGAATCTCCCAAATTGCGACAGTCAGAAAAAGCAAGAAGTCTTTTGTCTGACCTACCATCAGATGGTCAGTGGTGTACCATTTTAATGTATCTGAACTAAACTTTGTAAATGCTTTTAAATTATAGAATCAACTTTAAAAGCTAAATTAACCCACGTTTGTGTGCAGTGTGGATTTAAAATTACATTGTTTCTCCAGTTGCAGAAAAACTGCCAGCCAACTAGTGGTGTAACTCCTTAAGAGACAGTTTAGCCAATCTTCCAGTTTATTTTTTATTCTGGTTTAATAACAGGGAGTGAGATCAGTGCTTTGTGTGTTTAATGGCATGGGTTTCCTTTTCTTCCCTCAGTGCCTTGAAGCTCTGGTGCTCAGCTACTCTATAAAACAAATTGTGTGTGCTGGGCTATTTGGCGATGAGTCTCTATCACTGCTATTTGTGCTTATGTCTCTACTGATTTTTTTTTTAACCCCCTTTGGATAGATGAGTTCATTTAGCTGTTAAACTAAATGTTTGCATTTTTTCCATTTTTAAGACTGGAAAGAAGCCAGTTAAAGCTGTGTTGTGGGTGTCAGCAGATGGACTACGAGTGGTGGATGAGAAAACGAAGGTCAGTTCATTATCTGTTTACTCCTCATTCTTGCAGCTTGGGATTGGTTTGTCATTTTGAGAAGTAATTGTCAATGATCTTTCATCTTACACTCTTTAAAACCTTAAGGCAGTTTCTTTTTCAAAGAATTCAAAATGCGTACAATCATAATTTACTCTAATAGCCATTGTAGAATTACATTATATTTTGGTTTAGAGCTACGGACGCTAACCTGGAGAAAAATGAACTGTTAAGATTGTGTATTTTACTTGTTTCACAAGTGCTTAAAACCAATTTGTTGTGCATCGTGGAAGAATTGGATGTGTTTCTTTCATGTGGTGGTTTTAGGTTGAACTTCATGAAAGATTATCAAAACATAAAGGTGCCCTTTTATGTGGATACCAGCTGAGGTTTAAAACCAACCATTACTTCCTTTTTGGTGTTTTATTACTTCCTTGAGCATATGTACTCTGTCAGGTATTCTGAATTTTTTATTTGTTCATGCTAGTGTCACTGGCAAGTTCAGCTTTTGCTGCCTATCATTAGTTGTCATAGAGTCGTACAGTACAGAAACAGACCCCTTGGGTCCAACCAGTCCATGCTGAACATAACTTAAAAATGTGTTGCTGGAAAAGCGCAGCAGGTCAGGCAGCAACAAAGGAACAGGAGAATTGACGTTTCGGGCATAAGCCCTTCTTCAGGAATGGCAGCATCAAAGGAACAGGAGAACTGACGTTTCAGGCATAAGCCCTTCTTCAGGAAGGGCTTTCAGGCTTCTTTCAGGCTTATGCCCGAAACGTCGATTCTCCTGTTTCGTTGATGCTGTCTGACCAGCTGCACTTTTCCAGCAACACATTTTTAAGCTCTGATCTCCAGCATCTGCAGTCCTCACTTTCTCCATGCTGAACATAACCCCAAGGCTAAACTAGTCCCACCTGCCTGCTCCTGACCCATATTCTTCATCCCTTTCCTAATAATGTATCTATCTAAATCTCTTTTAAACGTTATAATTGCACCAGCATCTATCACTTCCTCAGGAAGTTTATTCTACACGCGAACCATTCTCTATGTAAAACAGTTGCCTAATATCTTTTTAAAATCTTTCTCCTCTCACTTTAAAAATAAGCTCCCTCGTCTTGAATCCCCCATCCTAGGGAAAAGACAACTACCATTAACTCTATCTATACCTCTCATTATTTTATAAGCTCCAATCAACTTCCTGCGCTCCAGTGAAAAAAGTCCCAGTTTATCCAGCCTGTTTTTATAAAAACCTTCCATACCCGGCGACATCCTAGTAAGTTTCTTCTGAACCATCTCCAGCTTGATAATGTCCTTCCTATAATTGGGTGACCAGAACTGAATGCAGTATTCCAGAAGAGGACTCACCAATGTCCTGTACAACCTCAACATGACTTCTCAACTCCTACACTCATAGAACTGAGCAATGAAGGCAAGTGTGCTTTTAACCACCCTGTCTGTATTTGATGCAAACTTTAAAGAATTATGTACTTCTACCCCAGTCCCTGTGTTCTACAACACTACCCAAGGTGCTGCCATTAATTGTATAAGCCCTACCTTTGTTTGTGATTCCAAAATGCAATACCTCGATTAATGTAGATTGAATTCCAACTGCTATTTTTCAGCCCATTAATACATTTGATCAACATCCCTGTGTAATCTTAGAAAACCTTCTTTACTGTCTACTATGCCACCAACTTTGGTGTCGTCTGCAAGCTTACTAACCTCGCCTTCTATATTCTCATCCAAATCATTTATATAAATGACAAAGAGGACCCGGAACTGGTCTCTGTGAAACACCTCTGGTCATAGGCTTCCAGTCCAAAAAGCAACCCTCCAACATTATTCTCTGTCTCCTGCTGTTAAGCCAATTATGTATCCAGTTGGCAAGTTCACTCTGAATCCCATGTAATGTAACTTTTACTAATTAGTTTACCAAATAGAACCTTGTCAAAGACTTTACTAAAATCCAAATAAACAAAGTCTATTGCTCTCCTTGAACTTAGTGATTTTCTTGGGATTCTCTTCAGAATCCCAAGAATGTGACTCACTTCAAGAGGGTAATTAAGAGTCAGTCACATTGTCATGGGTCACGTGTAGGCCAGACCAGGAAAGGACAGCAGATTTCACTCTGTAAAGGGCAACAGATTGACAGGTGAGTTTTGACAACAATCTGTGTTTTATGGTCATCATAACTAATTAACATTACATGTATGGTCACCATTTCATGCAGATCTTGCCATTGCTAAACCAGCTGCCATGATGGGATTTACCTGGGGGCTCTCGATTACAATGTAATGACTTTGCTGCTACGTCGCCACTTGCCCACATCTGTGGTCTTCATCTGTTGAGTACTACAGACCATGTAACATTGATCTATTTACTTGAAAAGTATCTTAAATTGGTACATTTAGGGCAGCCAACTGATTAACAACTAGGAGGAGTTGTTGACAGTGAGGAAGGACGTGGCAGGTTACAGCGGGATATAGATAAGCTGCAGAACTGGGCAGAAAGGTGGCAAATGGAGTTCAATGTAGCTAAGTGTGAGGTGATTCACTTTGGTAAGAGTAACAAAAAGATGGGGTACTGGGCTAATGGTCGGATACTTGGTAGTGTGGATGAGCAGAGGGATCTTGGTGTCCATGTACACAGATCTCTGAAAGTTGCCACCCAGGTAAATAGTGCGGTGAAGAAGGCATATGGCGTACTGGCTTTTATTGGTAGAGGAATTGATTCCGGAGTCCTGAGGTCATGTTGCAGTTGTATAAGACTCTGGTGCGGCCACATCTGGAGTATTGTGTGCAGTTTTGGTCGCCATACTATAGGAAAGATGTGGAGGCACTGGAACGGGTGCAGAGGAGGTTTACCAGGATGTTGCCTGGTATGGTAGGCAGATCGTATGAGGAAAGGCTGAGGCACTTGGGGTTGTTTTCATTGGAGAAAAGAAGGTTTAGGGGTGACTTGATAGAGGTGTACAAGATGATTAGGGGTTTAGATAGGGTTGACCGTGAGAATCTTTTTCCACGTATGGAGTCAGCTATTACGAGGGGGCATAGCTTTAAATTAAGGGGTGGTAGGTATAGGACACATGTTAGGGGTAGGTTCTTTACTCAGCGAGTCGTGAGTTCATGGAATGCACTGCCAGTAGCAGTGGTGGACTCTCCCTCATTATGGGCATTTAAACGGGCACTGGATAGGCATATGGAGGATAGTGGGCTAGTGTAGGTTAGGTGGGCTTGGATCGGCGCAACATCGAGGGCCAAAGGGCCTGTACTGCGCTGTATTCTTCTATGTTCTATGTAGATGAACCATGCTTCAGGATTCTGCAGGTAAATACTTCATCTAATATGAGTTATGGAGCGAACTCTTTTTTTGGATGTAAGTTTACTTGCTGAACTGGAATGTTTGTTTTCAGATGTTTCGTCACCATTATCAGTGAGCCTCCGGTGATGCACTGGTTTTTTTTAGATTAGATTACTTAGTGTGGAAACAGGCCCTTCGGCCTAACAAGTCCACACCGACCCGCCGAAGCGTATACCACCCAGACCCATACTCCTACATTTACCTCTTCACCTAACACTACGGACAATTTAGCATGGTCAATTCACCTAACCTGCACATTTTTGGATTGTGGGAGGAAACCGGAGCACCCGGAGGAAACCCACACAGACACGGGGAGAATGTGCAAACTCCACACAGAGAGTCGCCTGAGGCGGGAATTGAACCCGGGTCTCTGGCGCTGTGAGGCAGCAGTGCTAACCACTGTGCCACCGTGCCGCCCACCACTTTCTGACCCACTTTCTATTTCTGTGTTTAGGTGTCCTTGGGTTGGTGGTGTCATTTCCTATTATTCCACCATTTAGTAGGAACTACAAAGAGCAGAGGAAAATCATCTATACTGTGTATTAAAAAAAAGGGTACCTAATGAGCACAATCCACTGATTTCTCAGCAACAAACCCAAACAAGCAGACAAAACGCATCCAGAAGCCCTAGCCACTCTCCCCTACGTCAAAGACATCTCTGAAATGACTGCCAAACTACTCAGACCTCTTGGCATCAAGGTAGCCCACAAACCCACCAACACACTAAAACAGCAGCTCGTGAACTTGAAAGACCCAATACAGACAACAAACAAAACAAGCGTCATTTACAAAATACCTTGCAATAACTGTAACAAACACTACATTGGACATACAGGCAGAAAACTAACCACCAGGATACATGAATATCGACTAGCCACAAAAATACATGACCCAGTGTCACTAGTATCTTTACATACAGATCAGGAAGATATGCTAGATGACTAAAGAAATTGAGTGTTTGATTAAGAAAAAGAAGGAAGCATATGTCAGGTATGTCAGACAAGATAGATCAGGTGAATCCTTAGAAGAGTATAAAGGAAGTAGGAGCATACTTAAGAGGGAAATTAGGAAGGCAAAAAGGGGGCATGAAATAGCTTTGGCAAATAGAAGTAAGGAGTATCTGAAGGGTTTTTACAAATACATTAAAGACAAAAGGATAACTAGGGAAAGAATTAGACCCCTTAAAGGATCAGCAAGGTGGCCTTTATGTTGAGCCGCAGGAAAAGGGGAAGAGACTAAACGAGTATTTTGCATCAGTGTTTACTGTGGAAAAGGACATGGAAAAAATAAAATGTAGAGAAATAGATGGTGACATCTTGAAAAATGTCTGTATTACAGAAGAGGAAGTGCTGGATGTCTTGAAACATATAAAAGTGGATAAATCCCCAGGACCTGATCAGGTGTACCCGAGAACTCTATGGCAAGCTGGGGAAGTGTTTGCTGGGCCCCTTCCTGAGACATTTGTATTATTGATAGTCACAGGTGAGGTGCCAGGAAACTGGAGGTTGGCTCACGTGGTGTCACTGTTTAAGAAAGGTGGTAAGGACAAGCCAGGGAATTATAGACCAGTGAGCCTGATGTCGGTGGTGGGCAAGCTATGGGAGGGAGTCCTGAAACAGGATGTACACGCATTTGGAAAAGCAAGGACTGATTAGGGATAGTCATTGTGGCTTTGTGCGTGGGAAATCATGCCCCGCAGACCTGATTGAGTTTTTGATGAAGTAACAAAGAGGATTGATGAAGGCAGAGCGGTGGACGTGATCTACATGGACTTCAGTTAGGCATTCAACAACACTCCCCATAGGAGACAGGTTAGCAAGGTTAGATCTCATGGAATACAGCCATTTGGATACAGAACTGGCTCAAAGGTAGAAGACAGGGTGGTGGTGGAAGGTTGTTTTTCTGACTGGAGGCCTGTGACCAGTGGAGTGTAATGAGGATCGGTGCTGGGTCCATTACGTTTCATCATTTATATAAATGATTTGAATGTGAGCGTAAGAGGTATAGTTAGTAAGTTTGCAGATGACACCAAAATTGGAGGTGTAGTGGAGAGTGAAAAAGGTTACCTGAGATTACAATGGGATTGCGATCAAATGGGGCAATGGGCTGAGAAGTGGCAGATGGAGTTTAATTCAGATAAATGAGATGCTGCATTTTGGGAAAGCAAATCTTAGCAGGACTTATACACTTAATGGTAAGCTCCTCGGGAATGTTGCTGAACAAAGAGACCTTAGAATGCAGGTTCATAGCTCCTTGAAAGTGGAGTCACAGGTTGATAGGATAGTGAAGAAGGTGTTTAGTATGCTTTCCTTTATTGGTCAGAGTATTGAGTACAGGAGTTGGGAGGTCATGTTGCGGCTGTACAGAACATTGGTTAGGCCACGTTTGGATTTTTGCGTGCAATTCTGGTCTCCTGCCTATCTGAAAGATGTTGTGAAACTTGAAAGGGTTCAGAAAAAATTGACAAGGATGTTGCCAGGGTTGGAGGATTTGAGCTACAGGGAAAGGTTGAATAGGCTATGACTGTTTTTCCTGGCGTCGAAGGCTGAGGTGTGACCTTATAGAGCTTTATAAAATCATGAGGGGCATGGAAAGGCTAAATAGACCAAGTCTTTTCCCTATGGAGGGGGAATCCAGAAATAGAGGGCGTAGGTTTCGGGTGAGAGGGGAAAGATATAAAAGAGATCGATGGAGCAATTTTTTCACGCAGAGGGTGGTACGTGTATGGAATGAGCTGCCAGAGGAAGTGGTGGAGGCTAGTCCAGGTGCAACATTTAAGAGGTATTTGGAGGGTATATGGATAGGAAGGGTTTGGAGGGATATGGGTTGGGTGCTGGCAAGTGGGACTAGATTAGGTTGGGATATTTGGTCGGCATCGACGAGTTGGACCGAAGGGTCTGTTTCCGTGCTGTACATCTCTGACTCAATAACAAACAAATGGATTTGGGTCCCACCTTTTGAGAAAAAGAACAGGAAATGACATCACCACAGGAAATGACACTACCAATCCAAGTAACCCTAAACACACACATAGAAAGCACGGTGGCACAGTGGTTAGCACTGCTGCCTCACAGCGCCAGAGACCCGGGTTCATTTCCCGCCTCAGGCGACTGACTGTGTGGAGTTTGCACGTTCTCCCCGTGTCTGCGTGGGTTTCCTCCGGGTGCTCTGGTTTCCTCCCACAATCACAAAGATGTGCAGGTCAGGTGAATTGGCCACACTAAATTGCCCGTAGTGTTAGGTAAGGGGTAAATGTAGGGGTATGGGTGGGTTGAGCTTCGGCGGGTCGGTGTGGACTTGTTGGGCCGAAGGGCCTGTTTCCACACTGTAAGTAATCTAATCTAATCTAATCTAAAGCGTGTCATAACACCAGTGCCGGAGGCTCACTGATGATATTACCTAGTACAATGACAAAATGTCTGAAAACAAGTTTTCCAGCTTTGAGCAAACTTAGATCCAGAGCCTCAACCTGAGCTACAAATCTTCTCAAAATTCTAAAACTCTTTATTAAATCCTATCTTTCTTGACCCCAGAACCTCCAAAAATACACTGCAGCCGGGAGTATTTTAGAAGTGTAGTTACTGTGGTACCATAGGAAATGTTGCAGGCTATTTGTAAAGCACAATCCTGCCAACATCAATGGGACAATAAATCTAACTTATTTAATCAATACTGATTGAAGATCATCTTTCATGGGCTGAAAGTACCAAGAGCAAAAACTGCATTTGTTATCCATTTCTGATTAACCTTGAAGTTGTTGATGAGCTGCCACTTTGAACTGTCATGGCCCATGTGACAGACATGTATTGGAGAGGGGAGTTCCAAGATTTTAATCCAGTGACAATGAGAACATAATGGTTACGGTTTCAAAGTATGATGCTGTGTGAGAAGGAATTATTTGTTGTTTGCCCTTGTTATTTTGCGTGGTAGATATTGAGTTGGATCGATGCTGTTGAAAGAGTTAGTCAGGTTCTGCACTGCATATTGTATATGGTGCACACTGCTTCCACTGACTGAAGTGACAGTATCAGCTGGTGAATGTGGTGCTGATCAAGCAGGCTGGTTTGACCTAGATTATGTTAATTCCTCTTGTTTTTGGAGCTGTGCTCATTCAGACAAGTGGAGAGTATTGCAATATATTCCACATTCTAGCATGACTTGTGCCTTGTGGACATTGGTCATTGAGGAATTGATGTTGAGCTACCCATTACAGAATTCCCAGTCTCTGACCTGCTTAGTATCATAGAATTGCTACATTGTCGAAGCAGGCAATTCGGCTCATCAAGCCCACACCAACGCTCTGGAAAGGATCCCACCCAGGCACATCTACCCACACTGTCCCTGTAGCTCTGCATTTCCCATGGCTAATCCACCTAGCTTACACATCCCTGGACACTATGGGAAATTTAGCATGACCAAACCCACGACGTGCACATCTTTTGACTATGGGACGAAACCAGAGCACCCAGAGGAAATCACGCAGACACAGGGAGAATGTGCAAACTCCACACTGGCAGGCACTCGAGGATGAAATTGAACTCCAGTACCTGGTGCTGTGAGGCAGCAGTGCTAACCACTGAGCCACCATGCCACTTGCTGTTGTAATCAAAGTATTTATATGGCTAATTTAGCTTCTGTTTAATGATAAGCCCCAGGATATTGATGGCAAAGGATTTGGCCATTTGTTTGAGATGATGGTTGCCCACCTTGTGAGCTGAGGAAGAGAATCTTAAAATCAAAACATTGCTTGACCAGGTATCAATGAAAGAAAGGTGAAAGAGGAGCAGAATTTGTTGTGGCACAGGCAGCAGTTTCTCATGGGCCCCAAAGTCACAGAAGTTTAAATGTGATTGAAAAGTTTCAAATATGGAGTTCGGGGAAAGGTGGGAACTGATCTGAGAAATGACAACATGTTGAACAATGTTGAAGGAAAAAGGAGCTTGTCAGTAGCTAGTACATTTATAAAGCTGGTAGTACTGGCAGATGTGGGGGTGGGAGTCAAGTTCTGAACAGTATCAGCAACCTGATATAGGAACCAGGATGGGAAGTTGCATGTTCAGTAGTTTATTGGGATTTGGATTAAGTGAGGAGGAAGTGGGCCTTATGAACAAGATGAACTGGTGGAAATTGTAAAGAATGTTAAGGCAAAAAAGTGCAAACAGATGAGATCAGGTCTTGGACAGGGGGGTAGCATTTGATAAAGATTTACCAGGCAGCTAATGAAGTGCTGACATAGGAGAGACAGCTGATTGGTTATCTTGCTTTCAATGAAGAGCATGAAACCAAAGTCCATTCCTCAAAGAAATTAGTTCTGTCACTCTTCTGTTCGTATTTTATAAATATCTTAATTCTGGAAGAAGGATATGTGACCTTAAAGCAGGAAATAACGAGACGAATTACCTTCAGCAGTATTGAGCTATAAATTTCATTCTCCTGACGTAGCCAAACAACTTGCTGTTATAAACAATTGCTAAAATAGATCTGTAACAAAACACATTCTAAATAAAGTATGGTAACTCTATAAAGTATTCAATTTGATTCTGAGAGTACAAATTCTCCTGAAGTCAGAGGAAGCTGCCCACACATCTGTGGGGCAATATATGTTTGCAAGTTAAATTTAAGTCTTTGTGTTGATTTGTGTGCACCAAGGCCTAATGATTTTGCTTGATAGTCTCAGTCTGTGCTGTTGACGATTTGAGCAGCAATCTGACAGACTGATTGCCCTGCAGAAGTCTAAATAAAAGTCAGTTTTAAAAGTTGATCAGGAACTTAATAACAGGAGATCAGATACTGATGGCCATTGACATTTCATCAATTATTAGTCTTTGGCTTTCTGGAGACTAGGGATTTCCAGTCTTGACTCCATTATTTGTGAAATGCAGGAAAATAGTTACAGGAGAAAGTGGATTTCTGGCTAGTTGATCTGTATGAGACTCTTAAGTGGAGAACAGATCTGTAGGTTTTGCCTAGCCGTTAAGCAAGAATACTGTAAGTAATCTAATCTAATACCATACAGGCATGGCAGCATTAATGAGATGTCACACATTGATGTACCAATTAGGAATTGGAGTAGGCCACTCTGTCTTTTGACCCAGCTTCACCACTGAATGTGATCATGACTGATCTGATTCTAACCACAAATCGAAAATCTTGCCTACTCCACTCTGCAAGGTCCTCCGAGGATTTTGAATGTTTCAATCAAGGCACGTCTTACTTTTTTGAACTCCAATGGATACGAATTTAGTCTGTCCAACCTTCCCTCATAAGCCAACTGCCCTGACTGGGCCTGGACTCCTGACGGTACAAACGGTGATGTGCAGAGATATGGGGCACCTGAGTGTTCACAGACTGAAGGATGGACTTTGTGGCTTTGTTTTCTGGCAGCAAGGGCTCATGGCAGAGGTGGGAGAGTGATCTGGACATTTGTTCTTTTGGCTGTTTTGTTTAATTTTGCTTCTGTTTTTAATCCTATCTTTTTATACTAAGATGGTGCTAGAGAATGGCAACTTTGTACATTTTTCACTGTACCGTAATCCTGTATTTGAGTATATGTGACAATAAAATCTAAATCTGAATCCTTCACTCTATTAAATCTTCTCTGAGCTATGTAACATATTTCAATCACTCCTTAAATAAGGAGACCAGTGCAGTACACAATATCACAGATGTGGTCTCTCCCGTGCCCTGAAGCATAAGCTCCCTCCTTTTGTATCGAATTTCCCTTCTAAATTAATGGTATTCTATAACTTGGCTTATCATTTACTGTACCCGCATATGAACCTTATTGTGGCTCATACACGAAACTTCAGTCCCTCCGCATCTTCGAGCTCTCCTGTCTCTCCATTCAGGTACTGTTCTTCTACTTTATTCTTACTGCCAAAATACCAATTGTACAATTCTCTGCATTTTTACTCCATTTACTCCACTCCCTCCACCACTGACGCCCAGTAGCAGCAGCGAGCACCATCTACAAGATTCACTGCAGAAATTCACTGCTCCTTAGGCGGCATCTTCCAAACCCACGACTGCTTCCATCTCAAAGGAAATAGGGAGTTAACTAATGAAGTTCAAGATAGTATCAAACTTATTGTGTAAAAATGGGTGGTAGGGCAGAAGATTGTACAGAATATTTCTTGAATTTAGGTCATCCTATCTATTGTGGTAACCTTGCAAAAGAAACATTCCTCCACATTTTCTTAATTTCTTGTCCTTCCTAAATATTACAAACCCTGCAAAATTCGGGTCTGAATCAGTCGCCCTACAACCATGTCTCTGCATTAGCTATTGGATCATACTTAGTTTATCTCAATTTGCATTATCAGTTCATAAAAGATAATCTATTTGCCTGGGGTATGTGGAACATTACTTATTCTTGTCCTGTTTGAGCCCCTTCCCACATCACTTTCTCTGATATGTTAATGATATCATCTGTGCTCCTTCCTTCTCTCTTGTGGAATTGAAAAATTAATAAATGTTACTTTTCATTTCAAAACTTCTTGCATATTCACATGGTCCACCTGATAGTCTCCTTTCCTTTCTTGGCATTTCCATTTCTGGAGATAGGGTGCCCACCTATGTTCACAACAAACCTTTAGATTCCTAAAGGTACCTCACCTGCACTTGCAAGTACCCTGCTTCCTATAAGGACTCGATCCTACTCCCAGTTTCTCTTGTCACTATCTCATCTGTTTTCATGACATCACCTTCGGGGGTACATCCGACATGTCTTCCTTTTTCCTCCATTGAGGCTGCCACTCCAGCCCTGCCTCCCCATCTAAAACTGTAGTTGACAAGACCCTCAGCCACGTCCAATCCATTTCCTGCACTTCTGCCCTCACCCTTTCCCCTTTGTTCCAGAACAATGATTGGGTTCACCTTGTCCTCACTTTCCACTCCACCAGTCTCTGCATTCAAATGTTTATCCTCTGCTATTTTCACCACCATCAAACATAACTTCTCCACCCCTCCACAGAAATCCCCCCCCCCCCCCCCCCCCCCCCCCGGTCCACTCCTCCATCTCACCTAATACAGAGGAACCTCGATTATCCGACCAACACAGGCGGGGAGTATTTCGTTCAGTTAATTGAATTCTGGATAATCGTATGCTGGATAATTTGAGGTTCCTCTGTACTTCCTCACTGCCACCCCCATGTCACCTGACCATGCAGTTGCAAAAGGTGTAACACTCGTCCATTTATTGCCAGCCACCCCACTCTCTAAGACTCCAAACACAGCTTCCAGGTGAAGCATTGTTTTACTTGTACATTCTTAATCCTGTATTCGCTGCTCACAATGTGGGTCTCCAGAAAGTTGGTGAGATCAAAGGTAGACTGGGTGAAAGCCTTGCTTCTCTACTAACATTATTGTCCTGGGCCTGCTACATTGCTTTAAGGAATAAAAGAATGACTACAGAAGATTAAGGCCAATCAAGACACTAGTGGGAAGTTGTGCGTCGAGTCCTAAGAGATGGGAGAAGCGCTAAGTGAGTGTCTTTTTCCAGTGTGAATACTGACCAAAAACAATGTTGTCAAGGAGAATACTGAGATACAGGCTGTTAGACTAGAAGGGATCGAGGTTCACAAGAAGGTGGTGTTAGCAATTCTGGAAAGTGTGAAAATAGATAGGTCCCCTGGGCTGGATGGGATTTATCCTCGAATTCTCTGCGAAGCCAAGGGGGAGATTGCAGAGCCTTTGGCTTTGACCTTTGTCGTCATTGCCTACAGAAATAGTGCTAGAAGACTGGAGGATAGCAAATGTGGTCTCCTTGCTCAAGATGGGAAGTGGGGACAACCCTGGTCATCATAGACCAGCGAACCTTACTTTGGTTGTGGGTAAAGTTTAGGAAAAGGTTATAAGTAATAGGATTTATAAACGTCGAGAAAGGAATAAGTTGATTAGGGAAGGTCATGCCTTATTGAGTTCTTTGAGATGGAGACTAACCATGTGGACGAGGGTAAAGTGGTTGATGTGGTGTGTATGGATTTCAGTAAGGTGTTTGATAAGATTCCCCATTGTAGGCTATTGCACAAAATACAGAGGCATGGGATTGAGAGTGATTTAGTGGTTTGGATCAGAAATTGGCTAGCTGAAAAAAGACGGAGTTGGTTGATGGGAAATGTTTATCCTGGAGTTCAGTTACTAGTGGTGTACTGCAAGGATTTGTTTTGGGGCCACTGCTGTTTGTCATTTTTATGAATGACCTAGAGGAGGGTGCATAAGGATGGGTTAGCAAATTTGCGGATGACACTAAGGTTGATGGAGTTGTGGATAGTGTGGAAGGATGTTGCAGGCTACAAAGGGACACAGATAAGTTTCAGAACTGGGCTGAGAGGTGGCAAATGGAGTTTAATGTGGAAATGTGTGAGGTGATTCACTTTGGAAGGAGCAGCGGAATAAAGAGTACTGGGCTAATGGTAAGATTGTCGGTCGTGTAGATAAGCAGAGAAATCTGAGTCCGTGTACATAGATCCCTGAAAGTTGCCACCCAGGTTGATAGGATTGTTAAGTAGGCTTATGGTGTATTCGCTTTTATTGGTAGAAGGATTGAGTTCCGGAACCACAAGGTCATACTGCAGCTGTACAAAACCCTGGTGCGGCCGCACTTGGAGTATTGCGTACAGTTCAGGTCACTGCATTATAGGAAGGATGTGAAAGCGTTCGGAGGAGATTACTAAGATGCTGCCTGGTGGTGGTGGTGGTGCTGGTGGTGGTGGGGGCGGGGGAGGAATGGTGGGAGATCTTATGAGGAAAGGCACTTGAGGCTGTTTTCTTTAGAGAGAAGAAAGTTGAGAGGTGACTTAATTGAGACATACAAGATAATCAGAGTTAGATAGGGTGGACAGTGAGAGCCTTTTTTCCTCGGATGGTGATGGCTAGCATGAGAGGACATAGCTTTAAATTGAGAGGCGATAGATACAGATGTCAGCGATAGTTTCTTTACTCAGAGTAGTACGGTTGTGGAATGCACTGCCTCCAACAGTCGTAGACACGCCAAGTTTAAGGGCATTTAAATGATCATTGGATAAACATGTGGATTAAAATGGGATAGTGTGGGATAGATAGGCTTCAGGGCTTCAGATTGGTTCCACAGGTCGGCGCAGCATCGAGGACCGAAGGGACCTGTACTGTGTTGTAATGTTCTATTGCTTATTAACTAATATAAAATGGAGGAACAGCTGAGATATTTTGTAGCCTTCAGAACTCAACATTGAGCTCAACATCTTCAGAGCATGAGCAATGTTCTTAGTTTTGGTTACAGCCTTCTCCTCTCCCTCTCTCCTCCTCCCTTATTCAGATCCACTATTCACACCTATTTTGAACTTATATCACTCCTCCACTATTAGCATTTCCTTCTCTTTTCCACTGGGCACCCTCACCATCTGTTCCATTTGCTCCCCTCCCATTTCATCAACAGCATAAAGTTGGGGATAGTGAAATGGAGAGTCAGAGTCAATTGAGCCCATCATATCCAGTTCTGTTCAGTTCTGAAGAAGAGTGTATGGATTTGAAATGTTAACTTCAACCTTCTCTCTCCTTGGATTCTGCCAGATCTGTTGAGTTTCACCAGCTTCCTCTTTTAATCTTCATCATTCACCTGTTCTAATATAATGTGCATTTTGTTTGTCTTTCTATTATATTCTTTTTTGCTTTATTCTGAGGTCTGTGCTTTCTATCCCTTCCTATCCTGGCCTGTTATCATTCATTAATACCTCTTTGTTTGGCCTTGATTTTATGCTTTGATCCACCATATTTTCCTGAATTTGATTTCTTGTCCCTACTATTTAGCTGAAAACTCTCTCTGCTTTTCTAATTATTCAGTTCATAAGAATATCAATCCCAACACCGTTCAGCTGTTGACCAGTAGTCCCAATAGTACAGTCCTCACATTTCCCAATACTGGTGCCAGTTCCCCCACAAACTGGAAGGCACTTCTCCCATACTGGTCTTTGAGCCACTCGTTCATCTCTCTGATCTGATTTGCCCTCTGCCAGTATACACATGGTTCCAATTATTAACGTTGCGGTTGTACTTTTTCATGTGGTGCCTAACTCCTGATAAATAACTTAACATTTTGGTTACAACATCACACCTTTCCATTATTTCCCTCTGCTCACATCCAAGATAAGAGTTAGGTCCCAGCAAAAGTAGTAGCCTAATATATAAAGGGTACTAACCCACAGTAATTTTTACAGATTGAAGGTCTCTGATTCAATCCTGTCTGTCCAGCTAGCTGATCTTAACCATGGATGGCAAGTGGTTAGCACTGCTGCCTCACAGTGTGAGTGGCCTGGGTTCGATTCCACCCTCTGGCGACTGTCTGTGTGGAGTTTGCACATTCTCTGCACAGGTTTTCTTCAGGTGCTCCGGTTTCCTGTAAAGGGATCCACAGCTGTAGAGTAGACATGTAAAGATAGAGCTGAACTTGGTTGTAATCGCTTCAGCAATTGAATAGCATGACACCACTCAATAACTATGTTCTCAAACCAACAAATGAGCACTTTGGCACCTGTACAATTGAGGAGTTAGAGAAGATGAACAACAGTAGGCAAAATTCCAAATTCTGGTATTGGCTTTAATTTATATCTAGTCTGAATACTAATAATAAGCACTTATATGAGGCAAGGAAAATGCTTGTCTCAGCCCCAGTGAATGAAAATTTGCAAGTTAAGGCTGGAGCCTCACTACGTCTTTAATGTTGATTGTTGAGCTTCTCCTCACTCTCTCGGCACTGCTCTTTTTATCCAATAGAATGAAAGGAGTAAGGAGTGATTTCTGTCCCTTCTGTCTGTCAAGTTACAGGTCAGATAGAAGAGAGCATTTTTCACAAGACCTTTATGGGATTTTGCTCAGTTTTGTTTGTGTATTTGAACAACAGATGTTTCAGTAGAATTCAGTGTTTATCCAAACTGCTGTATGTGCATACTAACTGAAGTATGTGTATTTCTTGCATTGCTGTTTTTCAGTTCAAAGGCATTGCATCCCTGGTAGAATCTCTGAAAAGTGCTTTAAGTTTTATCGGGGAGAAAAAAAATTAAGGATTTCATGCAATGCCTTTCACAGCTAAACAGCAAGGAACCAGATGATTTTCTTGCTGTTCTTTGACATAGAGGCAGACAAGGCCTCAGTTTAAAATTTGTGACAAAGCAGCACTGCCTAGGTCCTGTCCTGGGCTTAGGTATCAGGAGGAACTTTAATTGTGTTCCTCTTGGGAACACAATTACAAATTCTTGGGAGTCTTTTTGCCTCTTCTATCCTCTTTTGGGAGAGAGTTCCTGATTTCAGATATATATTCAGCCCATCACTGTTTATGATTGGGCAAAAAACAAGATTGATGAAAAAGATGTCTTTTGGCTTTATTTATCCCAACAACTTTAAGCGGAGCAGTTTCTTGAGAATTAATTTCTGTGAAGTAATTCAGAACATAAAGGTTATTGACTCCAATTTGTTTTTGTTCTTCCTATAAATTTTTTCAAATATGCTAGTATATGACTTTCAGTCCTCTGTGTAATCTCTGCAATTCCTTTTCTTGTTCTAAAATATGTTTTCTGTGTTGAACTGATATTTTCAAAACTTGGTTTTTAACTTGTATGCCATCGTGCAAACTTTGTTTTGGGTGTTTATCGAGAAGCCATTAATGGGGCCTGTTGAACCTATAGTATGATGTTTCATTGTATGGAGGTTCCATTTTTAAAATTAAGTGTTTTTGGTGAAATATAGCCGTGAAATTTAAAATGATATGGTAAAGTTTAATGTTGAAGAAAATGGATATTGGCACTTTGTGAGGAAGAGGAGAATTGACTGGCTCAGTCATCCTTATGTAGACAACAAAGAAAGTACTGTAAAGACACAAGGGATGAGATCAAACTCCATTGATAACATGCTGGGTCACCTCTTTTAGAATAAAAAGCGATCATCAGATAGGGTAGATTTTACATTTGCAAACAATGTGTTCAGATTCAGTGTTCAGAAATCTGTATGTCTATAGTGGAAAATGTTCTGAACAATCCATAAGTATTTCTTTTCAAAAGAAAGTTCATAAATCTGCCAGCTAAGTATACAGTGCAAGGTTGCCATCTGGTGTCTAAGGAAAAATGCCATTGATTCTATTAAAAATCTTAACACTGTTGCAAAATAGCTGGATTAGCATATATACAGCATATTGACAAAGTGCTAATTTCTTTATTTCTCTTGTACGTTTTTAAATTCACAGGATCTTATTGTTGACCAAACTATAGAGAAGGTATCCTTCTGTGCCCCTGACCGAAACTTTGACAAGGCCTTCTCATACATTTGTCGAGATGGTACAACGAGGCGTTGGATCTGTCACTGCTTCTTGGCCATAAGAGATTCAGTAAGAGAGCCTTTTTCACTTGCTTAATATTGCTTCGATCAAAATTCGACTTCAGTGAAAAAAGGTCAAAAAACTGAAATTAGACTGCATGTGATATTTATAAAGCTGGTGGAAAGAAATGTCCTTTTAAATGGAATAAAAATTGGAAGAATTGTGGATGCTATAAATCAGAAGCGCAAACAGAAATTGCTGGAAAATCTAAGCAGGTCTGGTAGCATCTTTTGAGAGAAATCAGAGCTAATGTTTCGGGCCTGTTCTGAGGAAGGGTCGCTCCACAGATTTCTCTCCACAGATGTGGCCAGATCTGCTGAGCTTTTCCAGCAATTTCTGTTTCTGGTCCTTTTAAACTGTATTACGGTTAGAATAGTAGGTGATGAGGAAGAATATTGCAGAATTACTCCACTGGCTTAACTCCAAAGGTACTTCGTCCAGTGCCCCGTCAGTGTTAAACTGTGTGGTCACTGGGCACGCAGACATTGGCACGTTGCAGAGAGTGATGTAACATTGATTGGAGTTGCCTTTGGCCGCCTTGGAATTGCACTTTGCAGCACGTTACAGAATTGCATAGAAACAGCGTCAATGGAGAGAGAGCAATGGAGTTCATGTTTGCAGTCTGATATGAGACCTCCTCCAAATTGTCATCTTATTGCTCAGTTGTCCACCTCTCCCTCTAACTGGATGGTAAATAGATGCTTTCCCCTTGCCTCACATTAACTATTTAATATAACCTGTATGACAACTGAAGTAACATATTTAGCGATAGAAGAACTATTCCGTCAATGTGTATTTTTCTAAATATCTGGCTTTTTAAAATCAGTTGCTGAATCATTCTTTTCTAGATAACTTGCAAATTTCCAGTATCACATTCACTGCACGAACCTGCACAGTGAGTGTTGGAGGATTCTAGAAGCGAGATGAGTCTCGTTCTGTTCTGATATCCATAAGTGCAGTTCTCACCTCAGAAGTGAAAGCTTTAGGTTATGGTTCCCCAGAGCTTCTGCCCTTTCTGAGCATGGACCAGAAATAAAATCTGTAGCCTCCTGGTCTTGTATTGTTCTGTATTGCAGCACATCTACACTTATCCAACAAATTTCTGAAAGATGTACCTGACACCAGATTACTTTTCTAACTTTCTTCAGTGTTTTTCCAAATTGTAAATGACTCTAAAAGTATTAAAATGGCAAATGAAATGTCTGAAACCTTGTGTGACTAAGAAGTTGGTTTACTGTGTGTGATGATGTACTAGAGTAACACTTAATGAGACGTAAGATTACACATCAATCCAAAGTACGTAATCTTTTGAGATGCAAGTGCATTTGTAACTTAGTAAGCTTTTGAAGGATGCAGGAAATGATATGTCACAGCCTCTGACTCCAAGGCACACATTACTTTGGTCTTGGTATGAGGTGATTTCCAGTTCCTTTCATTTTGATTGCATTTTGGTTTCTCTCATTACCAGCAGTAGGAAATTCCAGTTCTGAAAGATAATGCTCCATGCATGAACTTCCCAAAATCAGAAAATTAATTTTTCAAAAGTCTTAAAACACTGGTAGATGAAAATCAAACTTCTTTCCAAGATGGAGGTTGAGGGGGGACCGAGGTATAGACAAGGTGGATAGCAACGTAGAAACAATGACTGCACGCTCTGGATTCGTGGTGCTGGAAAAGCACAGCAGTTCAGGCAGCATCCGAGGAGCAGTAAAATCAACGTTTCGGGCAAAAGCCCTTTATCAGGAATACAGGCAGAGTGCCTGAAGGATGGCTAGCAAGAAGCTTTTTCACTGAGTGGGGGAAAAAGGTCAAAAAACTGAAATCAGGCTACATATGATATTTAAAAAGCTGGTGGGAAGAAATGTCCTTTTAAACTGAAAGAATTGTGGAAGCTGTAAATCAGAAGCACAAACTGAAATTGCTGGAAAAGCTCAGCAGGTCTGGTAGCATCTGTTGAGAGAAATCAGAGTTACTGATTTCTCATGAGTTCAGGATGAGAAGGGTAAAATTGAAGGGGAATATGTATGGCAAGTTATTTACATAGAGGGTGATGGGTGCCTGGAATGTGTTGCCAGCGGAGGTAGTAGAGGTGGGCACGATAGTGTCATTTAAGATGTATCTAGACAGATACATGAATGGGCAGGGAGCAAAGGGATACAGATCCTTAGAAAATAGGTGACAGGTTTCGATCGAGGATCTGGATCAGTGCAGGTTTGGAGGGCCGAAGGGACTCTTCCTGTGCTGTCATTTTCTTTGTACGAGTACAGATGTTATAATGTGTAGTTGTCAACTAGATTTTTTTTGTCTTTGACTCTCAGCATCTGATTTACTTTTTGTTGTTGCAGCCTACTGAATTAGTAGTCCTGCACTGTGTCATTTACATTAAAATTCTCACCAGCTAATGCCAGTCTAGAAGAGTCCAGAATGAGTTGTCAAATTGTGCAAATTAATTTCAGTCAAATGAAGTATCTTGACTTGCTTCCCATCCTATTTTAACATAATGATGTTAAGCACTGTTATGGCTGTTTTTTTTTATTCCATTAGCTGTTCCATCCTGAACTCATGAGAAATCAGTAACTCTGATTTCTCTCAACAGATGCTACCAGATCTGCTGAGCTTTTCCAGCAATTTCAGTTTGTGTGTTTAAAAGCACCCCTGGTATGTTAGCGGGAAAAAACTGCACGTAGTCTCCTACTCCTTATCATTTACTTTTCATTTTCCAACCTCTCACCTGGAATGTGTTTACTCTTGGCAATAGAGGTCCAGATTTTCTGGGATCTTTATGACTGAGCTACATAGGGTCACTAGGAAGTTGTGTAGTCCTCAGCTGTGTCCACACCATTTCCTGCAGTTCTTCTTGCAATCTCTTTGCCTCATATCTCTTCACACACTTGGCTCGCTCTTGCTCTCGCTCTCTCTCGTCCATGTATTTGTCTTAATCCCTCCCCCACCCCCAATTCTCTCTGATCAGTATCAATATCACCCTTTTCCAGCTGCTTTCAGTTCTGACGCAGTGACTTGTACTGTTAACTGTCTTTCTGTCTGCAGAAGCTAACAGAGCTGCTGAGTTTCTCCTGCAACTCGTGATAGATAGTGCTGAATGTGCTTTTGGTGTTTGGGGATGGTGCTGTTTAGGAACTGAATTCCCTGATGTTTGAACATGTTGGTATTATTTGGTTCCCCAGGGGGAGCGGTTAAGCCATGCTGTGGGCTGTGCTTTTGCAGCTTGCTTGGAGAGGAAGCAGAAGCGTGAGAAAGAGTGTGGTGTTACCGCCACGTTCGATGCCAATCGAACCACATTCACCAGGGAAGGCTCCTTCAGAGTCATCACAGCCACTGAACAAGCAGAGCGAGAAGAAATCATGAAGCAAATGCAAGACTCCAAGAAAGGTACTGAACAAAAGTTAAGTTTAGGGGCTGTAGATTGGTTCAGAGGCAGTATGGAGGGAATATTAAATGGACCAATATTGGCCTTGTTCGTTACCGAGTGATTCATACTCCATCATAATATGTATCTGTATGAGTTCCAATTTGCAAAATCTACAAATTTAGAGTCACGTAGTTGTGTGATGTCAAAGTGAGCTGCTTGGGCTCTTTGACATAGCCATTCAGTTAGCTCTACTGGCCCTCTCACTCCCTTTTGCACTGTGTGTTTTTTCCCCTTCAAGTTTTTATCCGATGCTGTTATGGTATTTATTTTTGAACCTGTTTCATGCTGAGGTCCATAAAGCAGCTAGAAACCCATGTGTGTAGATTGTTAGATTAAGTTTGTAAAATAATCAAAAATACAAATGCACAAATAGCCTGTAAGTGTAGAGAATATGTGGGAGCAAAAATGATGCTCCAGCAACACTAAGACCTGGTTTTACCACAGAGACTCTGTTGAATTCAGGGCACCACACTTTTGGAATGTTGTATTGGCCTTGGGGAATTGATGAGGCTGTTAAAGGCTAAAATGTGAGGACAGAATATGTCAAAAAGGGTTTTAAGGGTAACTGACTGGATAAACTGAAGGACATAACCTAAGTAGTAAAGCCAGGTCTTTTAGAAATAAAGTTGGAAATAGTCTCATATGCAAATAATTATAGAAGCTTGTAACATCTGCAAATCTTAGTTAATGCTGGGTTAAATAATTTTAAATCAGAATTTGATTAACTGATGCAGTGCGATACTGTTGGATTGCTATCTTTTAAGTGAGATGTTAAGCCAAGGTCTTGTTTACCTGCCATTCTGGAAGTGAAGGATATCATGGTACTCTTTAAGGAAGAAAGGAGAAACATACCTGGTATCCTGACCAATATTTATTCCCTAATCAACACAAACAGATGATCACATTGCTGTTTGTGGGAACTTGCTGTATACATATTGGATGTCTAATTTCCTACACTATAACAGTGGCGAGAGGCTGTAAAATGCTTTGTTGTATTCTGTCGCCCCGAATGGTGCTCCGTAAGTTCTTTTTCCCAAATCTGGGTCCTCTGGTTACAGTCTCAACCAATGGAACCGTAGCAAATAGCAACAAACTATCAAATTAGCAAAAACAAAATATTACATGTTAGAGATCTGAAATAAAAACAGAAAATGTTGGAGGAACCCAGCAAGTCTGGCAATATCCACAAAGAGAGGAACAAAGTTAATATTTCACCATAACACACCTTCAGAACTGAGTTCAGGTAGAAATAGTTTTATGCCTTCAAACATGAAGTTGGAGGAAAATCAAAAGGAACAATCTGGAATATGGTAGAGGATGGGAGAGATTAAAAGACAAAGATGTTAAGGGGGTGGTAGTGGGTATGGCAAAGAGACAAAGGCATGTGTCCAGAGCAAAAATAAATGACAGAATAATGGACTAAATGGCATCAATGTCAACTTCACATCATCTCTCTCTCTCTCTCTCTCTCTCTCTCTCTCTCTCTCTCTCTCTCTCTCTCTCTCTCTCTCTCTCTCTCTCTCACACTCTCTCTCTCTCTTCTCCCCCCCCACCCATACCACCGGCACCTCATCCCCAGATCCAACTCTCCAACTTGGCACCGCCCTATTGAACTGTCCTACCTGTCCATCTTCCTTCCTACCTGTGGGCGGCATGGTGGCACAGTGGTTAGCACTGCTGCCTCACAGCGCCAGAGACCCGGGTTCAATTCCCGCCTCAGGCGACTGACAGAATGGAGTTTGCACGTTGTCCCCGTGTCTGCGTGGGTTTCCTCCCACAGTCCAAAGATGTGCAGGTCTGGTGAATTGGCCATGCTAAATTGTCCGTAGTGTTAGGTAAGGGGTAAATGTAGGGGAATGTATGGGTAGCGCTTCGGCGGGTCGGTGTGGACTTGTTGGGCCGAAGGGCCTGTTTCCACACTGTAATGTAATCTAATCTACCTATCTGCTCCACCCTCAGCTCTGATCTATCACCATCACTACCCCCCCCCCACCCCCACAAAATGCATTTACCTATCACGTTCCCAGCTACCTCACCCGCAACCTCCTATTTATTTCCTAGCAACACCCCTCCTTCTCTCCATACCACCCCCCCCCCCCCCCAGCCAGCTGCCCAATGAAAGGCTTAGGCTTGAAAGGTAGATCCTCCTGCTCCTTGGACACTGCCTGACCTGCTGTGCTATTCCAGCTCCACACTTTCCGATTCTGATCCCTAGCATCTGCAGTCATCACTTTATGTTAGATTAATGAACAGCTCAGTCCAAAAATTAAAACATTACACACCAGTCAACTTGGCACATGACAAAAGAAAGATAATCAAAATGGAGATAGAGTTTGTGTTCCGAGTTATTGAACTCCATGTTGAGTCAAAGAGTCATACAGCACGGGAATAAGTCTATGCTAATCGGGCATCCCAATCTGATCTCATCCCACTTAGCAACATTTGGCACATTTCCCTCTAAATCCTTTCTATTCATTTATACCTAACCAGACGCCTGTGGGAAATACAGGGTTACATGGAAAAAGGTAAGGGGATGGGTCTGGGTGTGATACTCTTCGGAGGATCAGTGTGGGCTTGTTGGGCCAAATGTTCTGTTTCCACACTGTGTAGGGATTCTCTGGAGTCTGTAGAGCTGGTTTCAGATATATGAAAGATATATATGGGGAAGGTTGGACCTGTGCAAGGAGGAGTACCAATATCCTGGGTGGGAGGTTTGCTAGAGTTCTTTGTGAGGTTTAAGCTAGTTTGGCAGGGGAATGGGAGCCAGAGCTATGGATCAGAGGATGGGGTAGCTGGTGAACAGACAACTGCAGCATAGGGCATAGACATTGAGAGGCAAAATTGCAGTCAGTGTGATGGGTTGAAGTGTGTCTATTTCAACAAAAGTGTCAGGAATAAGGGTGATGAACGTAAAGTATGGGTCAGTACTTGGAGCTGCAATGTTGTGGCCATTACCAAAACTTGGCTATCACAGGGGCAGGAATGATTGTTGGTTGCTGGGGTTTAGATGTTTCAAAAGGAATAGGGAGGAAGGTAAAAGAGGTGGGGGAGTGGCATTGCTAATCAGAGGTAGTGTAACAGCTGCAGAAAGGGAAGTTATTGAGGAAGGTTTGCCTACTGAGACATTATGGGTGGAAGTTAGAAACAGGAAAGGAGCAGTCATTTTATTGGAAGTTTTCTATAGACCCCCCCCCCCCCCCATAGCAACAGAGGAGCAGATTGAGAGGCAGATTTTGAAAATGTGCTGAATTAACAGGGTTGTTATCATGGGTGACTTCAATTTCCCTAATATTGATTGGAACCTCCTTAGCGCAAATAGTGTGGATGGAGTAGACTTTGTTAGCTTTTTGAGGAAGGATTCCTGACTCAATATGTAGATAGCCCAACTAGAAGGAAGGCCATACTGGATTTGATGCTTGGCAACGCAAAATGCCAGGTATCAGATCTCTTAGTGGGAGGGCATTTCGGTGAGAGTGATCACAACTCCCTGACCTTTACTATAGTCATGGAGATGTAAGTGTTTAATTGAGCCCTTCCTGATGAAGGGCTTTTGCCTGAAACATCGATTTTACTGCTCCTCAGATGCTGTGCTCTTCGAGCACCACTAATCCAGAATCCCTCTCACTAGTGAATAACTCGTGAGAGGGAACTTGTTGTTTGTGAGGACAGCATGAAACAGGCTGATCTGTTCAAACTGGTTGATGTTAAGGATAATGTGCTGAAAGTTTGAAAAACTTGAACATAGATAAGTCCCCTAGGTCAGACAGGATATACCCAAGGTTATTATGGGAACATTGCGCACCTTTGGCGATGATCTTTGCTTTTTCACTGTCCACTAGAGTAGTACCAGATGATTGGAGGATGGCAAATGTTATTCCCTTGTTCAAGAAAGGGAATAGGGATTACTCTGAATTACAGACCAGTGAGTCTTACGTCAGTCGTGGGCAAACTATTGGAGAGAATTCTGAGAGACAGGATTTATGATTATTTGAAAAGCCATAATTTGAGAGATAGTCAGCATGGCTTTGTGAGGGGCAGGTCATGCCTCACAGGCCTTTTTGAATTATTTGACAATGTGACAAAACGCATTGATGAAGGTAGAGCAGTGGATGTAATTGACATGGATTTTATCATGGCGTTTGATAAGTTTCCCATAGTAGGTTCTTTCAGAAAGTAAAGAGGCATGGGATACAGGGAAATTTGGCTGTCTGGATTCAGATTTGGCTGGCCCATAGAAGACGGAGGGTGGTAGATGGAAAGTATTCAGCCTGGAGCTCGGTGACCACTGGTTAGGTTAGGTTAGATTAGATTAGATTACTTACAGTGTGGAAACAGGCCCTTCGGCCCAATGAGTCCACACCGACCCGCCGAAGAGCAACCCACCCAGACCCGTTCCCCTACATTTACCCCTGCCCCTAACACTATGGGCAATTTAGCGTGGCCAATTCACCTAACCTGCACATCTTTGGATTGTGGGAGGAAACCGGAGCACCTGCAGGAAACCCACGCAGACACTGGGAGAATGTGCAAACTCCCCACCTGAGATGGGAATTGAACCCGGGTCTCTGGCGCTGTGAGGCAGCTGTGCTAACCATTGTGCCACCGTGCCGCCCCTGGTGTTCTGCAGGAACTGTTCTGGCACCTCTGCTCTTCATGATTTTTATCAATGATTTGGATGAGGAAGTGGAAAGGTGGCTTAGTAAGTTTGCCGATGACATGAAGGTTGGTGGAGTTGTGGATATTGTGGAGGGCTGTTGTAGGTTTCAACGGGACTGGATGTAGGTTTGCTTGCTGAGCTGGAAGGATCGTTTTCAGACATTTTGTCGTCATACTAGGTAACATCTTCAGTGAACCTCCAGATGAAACCCTGGTGGCGTAGCCCACTTTCTATTTATGTTTGGTTTTCCTTGGGTCAGTGATGTCATTTCCTGTTGTGACATCATTTCCTATGATGTCATTCCCTGTTCTTTTTCTCAGGGGGTGGTAAATGGGATCCAAGTCAATGTGTTTGTTGAAAGAACAATGGGATGCAACGGGGCATTGATGGGATGCAGAACTGATCTGGTAAGTGGCAGATGGAGTTCAACCTGGAAAAGTGTGAAGTGATTCATTTTGGAAGGTTGCAAAGGCAGGATTCTTGGCAGTGTGGAGGAACAGAGGGTATTATGTCCATAGATCTCTCAGAGTTGCCACCTAAATTGACAGGGTTGTTAGGAAGACATATGGTGTGTTGGCTTTCATTAGCAGGGAGTTTCAATTTAAGAGTCGTGAGATTACATAGAACATAGAACAATACAGCACAGAACAGGCCCTTCGGCCCACGATGTTGTGCCGAACATTTGTCCTAGCTTAAGCACCCATCCATGTACCTATCCAATTGCCGCTTAAAGGTCACCAAAGATTCTGACTCTACCACTCCCACAGACAGCGCATTCCATGCCCCCACCACTCTCTGGGTAAAGAACCCACCCCTGACATCTCCCCTATACCTTCCACCCTTCACCTTAAATTTATGTCCCCTTGTAACACTCTGTTGCACCCGGGGAAAAAGTTTCTGACTGTCTACTCTATCTATTCCTCTGATCATCTTATAAACCTCTATCAAGTCACCCCTCATCCTTCGCCGTTCCAACGAGAAAAGGCCAAGCACTCTCAACCTATCCTCGTACGACCTATTCTCCATTCCAGGCAACATCCTGGTAAATCTTCTCTGCACCCTCTCCAAAGCTTCCACATCTTTCCTAAAGTGAGGCGACCAGAACTGCACACAGTACTCCAAATGTGGCCTAACCAAAGTCCTGTACAGTTGCAACATCACTTCACGACTCTTGAATTCAATCCCTCTGCTAATGAACGCTAATACACCATAGGCCTTCTTACAAGCTCTATCCACCTGAGTGGCAACTTTCAAAGACCTATGAACATAGACTCCTAGATCCCTCTGTTCCTCCACCTCACTAAGAACTCTACCGTTAACCCTGTATTCCGCATTCTTATTTGTCTTTCCAAAATGGACAACCTCACACTTGGCAGGGTTGAACTCCATCTGCCACTCCTCAGCCCAGCTCTGCATCATATCTAAGTCTCTTTGCAGCCGACAACAGCCCTCCTCACTATCCACAACTCCACCGATCTTCGTATCATCTGCAAATTTACTGACCCACCCTTCGACTCCCTCATCCAAGTCATTAATAAATAAAAATTACAAAAAATACTAAATTATGCTGTAGCTCTATAAAAGCATGCTTAGACCACACTTGACATATTGTGTTCTGATCGCTTCATTATGAAAAGGATGTGGAAGCATTAGAGAGGGTGCAGAGGAGATTTACCAGAATGCTGCCTGGACTGGAGGGTATGTCTTATGAAAAAAAGGTTGAGGGAGCTAGGGCTTTTCTCATTGGAGCGAAGAAGGATGAGAGCTGACTTGATGGAGATGTACAAGACCATGAGAGGCAGAGATAGAGTGAATAGTCAGAGATATTTTCTGAGAGCGGGAGGGAGGATAAGTTTAAGGTGATTAGAGGGAGATTTATTGTGAGAACTTTATTGAGTTCTTTGAGAAGGTGACCAGCCATGTGGATGAAAGTAAAGTGGTTGATGTGGTGCATGTGGATTTCAGTCAGGCGTTTTATAAGGTTCCCCACAGCCAGCTATTGCACAAAATATGGAGGCATGGGATGAAGTGTGGATAGCCGAAAGAAGACAGAGTGTGGTGGTCGATGGGAATGTTCATTCTGGAGTTCAGTAGCTAATAGTTTACCGCAAGGATCTGTTTTGGAGCTACTGCTGTTTGTCATTTTTATAAATGACATGAATGAGGGTGTAAAAGGATGGATTAGTAAATTTGCGGATGACATGAAAGTTGGAGTTGTGGATAGTGCTGAAAGATGTGGGCGGCACGGTGGCACAGTGGTTAGCACTGCTGCCTCACAGCGCCAGAGACCCAGGTTCAATTCCCGCCTCAGGCGACTGACTGTGTGGAGTTTGCACGTTCTCCCCATGTCTGCGTGGGTTTCCTCTGGGTGCTCCGGTTTCCTCCCACCATCCAAAGATGTGCAGGGTCAGGTGAATTGGCCATACTAAATTGCCTGTAGTGTTAGGTAAGGGGTAAATGTAGGGGTATGGGTGGGTTTTGCTTCGGCGGGTCGGTGTGGACTTGTTGGGCCGAAGGGCCTGTTTCCACACTGTAATCTAATCTAATCTAATGTAATGTTGCGGGTTACAGAGGGGCATAGATAAGCTTCAGAGCTGGGCTGTGAGGTGGCAATTGGAGTTCAATGCGGAAAAATGTGAGGTGATTAACTTTGAAAGGAGCAACAGGAATAGAGTTGGGTTAATGGTAAAATTCTTGGTAGTGTAGATGAGCAGAGAGATCTCTGTGTCCATATATACAGATCCCTGAAAGTTGCCACCCAGGTTGATAGGGTTGTTAAGAAGGCATACGGTGTGTTAGCTTTCATTGGTAGAGGGATTGAGTTTCAGAGCCGTGAGGTCATGCTGCAGATGTAAAAAAAACTGGTGCAGCCGCATTTGAAGTATTGCTTACAGTTCTGATCACTGCATTGTAGGAAGGATATGGAAGCATTGGAAAGGGTTCAGAGGAGATTTGCTAGGATGTTGCCTGGTATGAATGGAAGGCCTTATGGGAGGCTGAGAGACCTGAGGCTGTTTTTGTTAGAGTGGAGAAGGTTGAGCAGTGATTTAGTTGAGACATATAAGATAATCAGAGGGTTAGATAGATGGACAGTGAGAGCCTTTTTCCTCAGATAGTGATGGCTAGCACGAGGGGACATAGATTGAAATTGAGGGGTGGTAAATATAGGACAGATGTCAGGTAGTTTCTTTACTCCGAGAGTAGTACGATTGTGGAATGCACTGCCTACAACAGTTGTAGACACGGCAAGTTTTAGGACATTGGATAAACATACAGATAAAAATAGAATAGTGTGGGTTAGATGGGCTTCAGATTAGTTTCACAGGTTGGCGCAGCAACAAGGGCCAAAGGGCCTTTCCTGTCCTGGACTGTTCTACGTTAAGTGGAGTTGAGGATTATCAAATCAGCCATGATCTGATTGAATGGTGGAGCAGACTCAATGGGCCTAATATCCTACTTCTGTTCCTATGACTTCTGGTCTTAGATCTATAATCTATTATATATTGAATACTCCCACATGGTTTTCCAATCCTCTGACCACTGAATCTTTTCATGCTATGAGATCAGTTGTATGTAAAGGAGCTGGTTTGTTTATGTACTTCATTTTTATTCAGAGTTAAGGTCTCTAAATCAATCCTTGCAGTGATTGGCCTGAGTTCATTTGATGCAATATCTGAAAATATTTAAAGTAAAGACATGGGGTTGAGCCAAGCAATGGAATAAGACTGTAAATTCTGTTCTTGCTCCTCTGTGTCCTTCCTCTGCAGGACGACCTGGGCTGGACGCAGTACTCCAGAAAGAGATGATTTTTCTTCAGAGGGCAGTGTGTTTTGGGACAGTGTGCCTTAGAAGGCTGGGACATTTGAATGTTTTGAAGACAGATGTGGATAGATTCTGTGAAGAGGGATCAGGGACTCTCTGAAGTAGGTGGCAATTTGGAAACCGATCAACTCATGTCTTACTGAATGGCAAAGTAGGCTTGAGGAGCTGAACGGCTTACGTGTACTCCGATACCAGTAAATCTGCGGTAATATTCCCTGGGTGGTGGCTGCCACCTCCTGTCCCAGCCAAGGAGCATTTTCTTTTGCACTGGGTGACGTTCAGGAATTTTGCCCGTGGTGTGCATCGTATCCAGTACTGTCCTCAACCCAGAAGTGACACTTGTGCACTCCCCAGCTGGAATTACTCGTTCGGGAGCCTTCTCCAGTGATGATTGGGAAAGTATCATTGTTGAGATCCTTGTAACAAGTCAACTCAGTATGCGAAGGCTAGCAGAGTAGGCAGATGGAAAACTGAGAGGGGAGATGGTTGAGATGTATATTGTTAAATGGCTGTACATAATGACTGCTTTTCCACCTTGTTAACCCATTACCCTTGCCTCCAGCACCCCATTGTTAGCTGCAAGTTCTTACCTGATCTGAGATATGCTCAGCTGAACCTCTTGTTTCACAAAACTCAACTTAAGTCTTTTCCTACCTGCTCATACCCGACACACACACTTAATGGAGCAGAGGGCATCTTGGAGTTCAGGTTTACAGTTCTCTGAAAGTGGAATCACAGGTAGATAGGACACTGAAAAAGGTTGGCCTTCATCAATCAGGGCATGGAGCATAGAAATTGGGAAGTTATATGACAGTTATACAGGACATTAGTGAGGTGTTCCATTTTGGCCACCCTGTTGTAGAAAGGATGTTATTAAACTGGAGAGCGTGCAGAGGAAATGTACACGGACATTGGCAGGACTGAACCGTCTGAATTATCGGGAGAGGTTGGGCAAGCGTGGACATTTTTCTTTACAGCATAGGAGACTGAAGGGGGGGGGAACCTTTATGGAGGTGTATAAGATCATTAGTGGCATGGCTTGGGTGAATGTACTCAGTCTGTTTCCCAGGGCTGGGGAATAGAGGACGAGAGGGGAAAGAACAAAAGGGAACCTGAGGGGCAATGTTTTTACACAGAGGGTGGCATGCACATGGAATGAACTGCCAGAGGAAGTGATTGAGGCGAGTATATTAATAACATTTAAAAGGCATTTGGGCAAATATATGGATAGGAAAGGTTGTATATGGGACAAGTGCAGGGAAATGGGCTTAGCTTTGTTGAGCATTTTGGTCGGTATGAACCGGTTTGGGCCCAAGGTCCTGTCTCCATGCTGTAGAACTCTATGACTCTATTTCTACTGCAAAGAGACCAATTCCAACTTCTGTAATCTCGCTGCATGCTTTTCATTCCGAGTACTTCTGAATACATCTCCTCCACACCCTTCCGAAAGCTTGTTGTCCAGAATAGGTCACAATACTCTGGGACTAATCATTGATTTATAAGACCCAGCTTCCTGCTTTTGTACTCTATGCTCTGTTTATAAAGCCAAGCTTCCGATGTGTTTTTTTTTAGACTGCCTTCTCAACTTGTCCTGTCACATTCAAAAATAAGCCTATCAACTTAATTCAAATTGAATTGTGTTTATAAATAGTCTCAACAAGGGTGAAGTTATTTAAATAATATCTGAATATAAAAAGCATAGGCCTCCAGTTCAAGAAGCAACCTTCAACTGTCACCCTTTGCTTCCTACCATCAAGTCAATTTTGAATCCAGTTAGCTAGCTCTCCCAGTTCCCATGCGACGTAACCTTCATTACTAGCCTGCAGTTTGAGCCAAACCATTCTTAATTGATGTAACTTAATTTAAGCGTTGTGAGACAAATTGCAGAACAGTGCTCGAAAACAGAATTTGTGAGAATCTGGATAAAAATATTTAGACCTTTTTCTCTTTCACAGTTCCCTGACATTTCCTTCCTTTGATTAACACCCACTGTAACTTCATTAAAATAATATTACTTTGTTCACATTTGGAATATTGTGTACAGTTCTGGTCACTAAACAACATGAAAGATGTGGAAGCTTTAGAGAGGATACAGAAGCTGTTTACCAGGATGGTTTGGGAGTTATGAGAAGAGAATGGACAAGCTTGGTTTGTTTTCACTTGAATGTTGAGGGGTGATTTGATAAAAGTTTACAAAATTGAGAGGCATGGATAGAACTGATAGACGCAGTCTTTTTTCATAGGGTAGAAATGTCGCTGATTAGGGAACATAGTTTAAGGTAAAAGTTTAATAAGTTTAAAGGAGATGTGAAGCGCAGGTTTTTTTTCTTAGAGGGTGGTAAGTGTAGGAATGTATTGGCAGCGAAGGTGATGGAGGTGAATACAATCGCAGTGTTTAAGAGGAATCTTGACAGGAATATGATAGGCAGGGAATAGAGGGATATGGACAGCACAGAGGCAAGAAGTTTTTAGTTGAGAAAAGCATCAGGTACTGACACTGTCTTGGGCCAGAGGGTCTGTTCCTGTGCAGTACTGCCTTTGTTCTTTGATTCACTCACTGGGAGAAATACACTGACAAATGCTCCAGCCTTAGTTTTCAAGTTTTAACAGCCAGAATAATGGCATTAGGGACATACTGATCCTCTTGAATCACATTTATGTCCCACGCTGACATTTTGCTACACTTGAGGACTATCTGTCTTTTTTTGTGCTGCCATCCCATTTGTGGGTAACTAATACCTTATGCATTAAAAGAAGTTCACAGTTTCTCTGGGTTTGTAAATTTTCTTTCAAGCAAATTCTACTTCTTCCTCAGATGTCTGAACTTTGCCAATAAGTTTCAGGAACTAACTCAGACACATTAATCACTGCAGTCTTTACTATATGATAATCCACAGGCTGCATCCCCGAAACGATTGAGTAATCCTCCAGTGAGTTCCTACAAAACACAAAATTGTCGAAATTTCTTTTGGGCATCATAACTGTTTGGCTTTTTTTTTTCAAATAAGACAAAACATGTTTTGACTCTTTCCTCACTGAATGTGGGCACTAGGTGGATATTCTCTTACAAATCAAATGATGACTTAAATCTGTTCTCTTGATAAGACTATCTGTTAGTCTCTAATTGAAGCTTTTTGTATCCAGTTTGTACTTCCTGGCTTCTGTCTGTCTTTGCAGTTTTCAATGCTTTTATTTTCTCTTGCTCTCAGTAACTCTTATTATTTTCCTTCAGTTTGGATTTCTTTTTTTTTTAAAGATATTTTTATTAGAAATTTAACATTTTTACAAGTTTACAAAAATAAACAAAACTCTCAAATACAAACATTGATGTACAATTAAATCAAATGTACAATAGCCAAAATTTAACAAAAGAAAAAATACCGAGAAAAACCCAAAACTCAACTGTCTACTAATCTATCCTACAACTAACCAGAGTGTATATTTAAGTCTCTTACATGCTCGGAATGTGTTAACATCAAATGTAATAAAACCCGTATTCGTGCGGGATTCCTCTCCTAAGGGGCCCCGGACCAGCCAGGTTTGTAATCTCAATTAAATAAAAGCCCTTGTTAGGATAGCCGAAATTAATTATTTATATAATTCAAGAAGGGCTGCCATATTTTATAAAATAATTCGGTCTTTCGGTGCACCATATTTGTAAGGAAGTCAAGGGGAATACATTCCATAATTAATCTGTGCCAATTTGGAAGTCCAGGGGGGCCCTCAGCCACCCAGTTCACCAAAATATTTTTCCTTGCACAGAAAGAGAGAATAGAAAATAATCTCTTTCCGTACATGTCCAGGGAGGGAAAGTTCGAAAAGCCCAAAAGGAGACATACAGGGTCCACTTTAATTTCCGTTCCAAAATTTCTGTCAGGGTACTTGCTACTTTAGTCCAATATCTACGGATCTTATGACAGGTCCATAGGCAATGTACAAGAGTGCCCACCTCTATTTTACATTTGGGACACATTGGAGATGCTCCTGCCTTAAATTTTGCCAATCGAACCGGTGCTATATGGGCCCTATGAAGTATCTTCAGCTGGATAGCCTGGGTTCTGTTACAGATAGTAATTCTTCTAGCGTTTTCCCAAGTATCATTCCATGTTTCTGTAGAGATTTCTAGTCCCAAATCCTGATCCCATGTTTTAAGCAGATTATCCATATCTCCCGATACTTCATCATGTAGTAAATGATAAATAGTACTGACGGAAGATACCCCCACTGGTCGTAGGACACTACATTCTCTCTCTGATTTATAAAGAAACGTATTCTTCTGTATATAATCTCGAATTTGGAAGTATCGAAAGAGGTCCCCATTAGGTAATCCAAATTTCTGACGCAGCTGTTCAAAAGACATCAGGACCCCATCCTTAAATAGGTCCCCTAGACATGAGATACCCCTGGATCTCCAGAGTTTAAAAGTGGCATCTGTAAACCCTGGTTGGAATCCCCATGCTCCCACTATCGGTGCATAGGGGGATGTTTTATGTGAATTACCCTCATTTTGCCACATTATATTCCAAGCCTTAATTGTGTTTAGTATTATAGGGTTTTTACAGTGATCTGTAATGATTTTCCTCTTGTCTGAAAATAAAAGGTTAATAAGTGGGTATTTTACTTGAGAGGCCTCGATGTCCAACCAGATTGATTGTGGATCAGACAAGACCCAATCAGCTATGTAACTTAATAGGGAACTTAACTGATATTTCCTAAAATCTGGGAAGTCCAATCCTCCCCTTGCTGTAGCTTCTTCAGCTTAATGAGTCTATGATTCCAGATAAAGGAACCCAGCCAGCCATATAATTTACGTAGAGCCAGCCTCGGCAGCATCACCGGAAGCATTCTCATAGGATATAGAAGACGGGGCAGGACATTCATTTTGATTAGTGCTATTCTACCCAACCAGGAAATTGGTAGGTCTCCCCATCGCTGGAGGTCCTGCCTTATCCTTTCCAGTAAATACACAAAATTACAGTTTGGATTTCTGATTCAAATGTTCTCATCTCCTTTTGTTTATCATCACTTATCGAGTTCAAGAAGCTTCAATATGCTCAAATCCTAACTAATCCAATCTGTTTTCTGAATTACCTTTTTCTTCCTCCAGCTCCAAGTTTTGAGTGAATGTTTCAACTATTTCTGACTGATTAGTAAATACTTTTGAAACTATTTCCAACTTCTCTGTCACTACATTAAACATAACCTTTTAACAGCTGTAAGGCACATGAAGACATGCCTCAACAATAGAAATTACCATTATTTATTTTTCAATAAATGAATAAATTTCATTGTGAAATCATTTTTTCTTTAAACTCTGTCCAAGGCCGATGTACTTGTCTCGACCTGTAAGTTCAACATTCTGCAAGAGCCCCCAATTTATTACTACGTCGATGGAAGCTGATGATTCCAGTTGAAAGCTAAAGACAATGCAAGACAAAACCTGACATTTTAAGTCTTTACTGTAACAAAAAGACCAAAGTAGTATTAACTAAATATTGCTTTTGTATCTAACTCATACTTTAAACTGCACCTTCTTTTAAGAACCTTTAGGTAGAATCATAAAATCCTAGTATCTTTAGTGTGGGAGCAGGCCATCGAATTCACACTGACCCTCTGAAGAGCATCTGACCCAGGCCTACCCCCTACCATATCCCTGTAAACATTACATTTCCCGTAGCTAATCCACCCAACCTGCATACCTTTGGACTGTGGGAGGAAACCCACGCATGCACAGGGAGAATGTCTGTGTGGAATTTGCACAGTCACCTAAGGATGGAATTCAACCCTCAGCTCCAGCACTCTGAGGCAGCAGTGCTAACCACTAAACCACTGTGTCAACCTTGAATCAAGTAAGTAGTTATTTGGTTTTTCTGAAATCCAACCCTTAGCTTCTGAGGGTTCACTTCATTTCTGTTCCTTCATTGACAAATTTTAACTCCAGTACTTTCACAGTAAGAATCTGGTGCTGATTCGGTAATGCTTCCAGTCTTGTTTCAGACCCTCATCAGTTGGGTCTTCTCAAATTGATCGTGAGCTCCTACCTGTATTCGTCCATGATAAATCACAGAGACTTCTGGTCTCTAGTTCCAACTATCCCCCAGATTCTCGATGACTGCCGACATCTGAGAGTTCCAGGATTTTTTAGAAACTCTTTATGTATTACAAGTTATTTTCATGGCAGCAGGATTCACAAGTGCCTTCTACCTGGGTAGAAATGCTGATTACCTTGAGACTATGCTTTTTTTTCACCATAGAAGTAAATTGACATTTTAAAACACAACTTTCTGAACAACTTCCAGGCATTTTGGAGAATTACAGTTTGAATCACTGTTAAGAACACATGCTACTGCCATATCTCCAAGTATGAATGTCCTTACACCTTTTCAGCTAAATAATCAGGGCAAGTAGTTAATCTGGTAACAGCCTCATTGTCCAAGCCTGTTGTCAGACAGACTTCAGAACACGTCATATTGAATCTTCATTGATCCTAAATTAATGACCGTTTTAAAATAATCTTATAAATCTCATAACACTCCTGTAACTGTTTCACACTTCCTAATTTACTACATGTAAAACTGAATGGACTTCTGTGGTTCTAAGTTAAGCAAGCTGTTCTTACACTTCATGATCCAAGATCCATGTGAGTACATGGTTCTTCTTTGATTTAAGTAGTACTTTGTTTTCAACACTGCAAGGTGAAGGAGGAATTAAATTCTTTCATTAAGAAATTCTGCTGGATCGGACAGCTCAAGCCATCCAGTGATGCTGCAAATTATCCTTATTCAGTCCTACAGCTTCCTGTCCTACTTTTTGCATGGACGTAATTTGCAAGTGAAATTGACAAATGAAGAAGACGACTAAATTACTTCCGACCTATCTTATTCTTGAATGTAGTTTATATGGTACTCATGAAGCATCTTCCTTATCTCTGCATTTCTCTTTGTGGTGTACCTTTTAAATTACGTGCAGTATCTTGTCTTCTCTGCTATCTCTTTTTGAATGAGGCATGGTTGGTATTCCATGTGTGGCAGTGGTGAAGAACGCAGTGTAACCAAAGTATTTCTTTGTATTATTAAAGCTAACTGGCTCATGCAGCAGTGACTTTCATTCCTAGATACTGGCTGTGCTTAAAAAGATGCAGACATAAAATATACGTATGCAGTTCCATTTTAGAAACAATCAACCCTCTGCTTCCATCATTGTTTCTGATAGGGTATTCCTTGTTTACATGGAAGTAGAGGTTAAAGAGGGAGAGTGGAGCAGTGACCTCTGGATAGAAATAGCTGTGGTTGAACTCCCTACAGTTGATGAAAGAGAGATAGTGTCTGTCTCTTCCTGTAAACACAATTCAGCTGACATATTGATCTTATTTTTTTCTGAAATCAAATTGTTCTCTCTTAGCCATGCTTCCTCTTTTTGTATTGATTATAATATAATGAAGTAATGATAGGAACTTGAAGCAGCAAACAGGAAATTTGAGTACTCCAGTAAATGCCTTTATGCCTATTTACTTGAAGCTATCTGTCTTGACAATGGAGTGGTTAATTTATGTGGGTCATCTTAGTACGGGATGAAATGGGTCGGATGGCAGAGTCTTAGATCAAGGGGAAAACTTGTTGATTTAACATACAAATGGAAAGTATTTTTTAAAAAAGAAATTTTTAAATTTATAGTTCAAGAATAATATGTGTTAAAATGCGAATGTTGCCTCATTTCAATTCGAGGAATGAATGGTGGTTTCAGCCAAGGTGGACTCATTTATTTTAGAATTGATGGACTGAGTAGTGCATTTTGTTCTTTAAAGTAGGTGTGGAATAAGATGTAGAAAGTCTTGTTTGAGTTTACAGAGTAACTATTGTATTAACAGTTAAGGTGTTAAATGGGTTTATTTAGTAGAGTATTTATTCAAAGACTGACACTCCTTTTTATTGACAAACATGCATTTTTTGGCCAAATTGTCCTCAGGCTTCAACATGTGCTTTTGTTAAGTCAAGAGTTTGAACACATGCCTTAGGGTGGTAGTGATTTTAAGTGCAGGCTTTACTAAAGTTGGAAGTGTCTGATGTTCTTGCAGGTGAAGCAGAGCGAGCTATTGTCGTCTCCACGTCTGTTGCGTTACCTGCAACTCCAACAGCTTCACCACCTGCCCCGCCCCCAGTGACAGAAAGCAAGGAATGTAGCAACATACATGCCATTCCAAGAAGACATGCACCAGTAGAGCAACTCGCCAGGCAAGGCTCTTTCCGAGGATTCCCAGTTCTGAGCCAGACAACGTCCCCATTCAAGAGGCAAATGTCCCTTCGAATCAATGAATTGCCTTCAACCATGCAGCGGAAGACAGATTTCCAAATTAAAAACACAGGTATGAAGTCCTGGGAGTTTCTACTTGAGTTTGAGTTAATTGGTATTGGAGAGAACAGTTATTTGTGCAATGATTTCTCGGTAAAAGATTTGACTTGTATTAACAATTGTGAAAACTTGCACTTTATAGCTATGCACTGCAAAGTTAGCTTTTTTATTCTTCCTTGGAATGTGGGTGTCGCTACCTGGCAGTACAGGCCCTTCGGCCCTCAATGTTGCGCCAATCTGTGGAACCAATCTGAAGCCTATCTATCTTACACTATTCCATTATCATCCATATGTTTATCCAATGGCCATTAAATGCCCTTAAAGTTGGAGAGTCTACTACTGTTGCAGGCAGGGCATTCCATGCTCCTACTACTGAGTAAAGAAGCTACCTCTGACATCTGTCCTATATCTATTACCGCACAATTTAAAGCTATGTCCCCTTGTGCTAGCCATCACCATCCAAGGAATAAAAATGACAAACAGCACTGGCCCCAATACAGATCCTTGTGATACACCACCAGTAACTGAGCTCCAGGATGAACATTTCCCATCAACCACCACTGTCTTCTTTCAGCTAGCCAATTTCTGATCCAAACCACTAAATCACCCTCAATCCCATGCCTCTGTATTTTGTGCAATAGCTTACTGTGGTAACCTTATCAAACCCCTAAATGAAATCGTTATACAACACATGGACCACTTTACCCTCATCCACCTGGTTGGTCACCTTTTCAAAGAAGTCAATAAGGTTTGTGAGGCACGACCTACCCTTCACAAAACCATGTTGACCTAATCAACTAATTCCTTTCGAGATGATTATAAATCCTATCTCTTAAAACCTTTTCCAACACTTTGTCCACAACAGAAGTAAGGCTCACTGGTCAATAATTACCAGGGTAGTCTCTACTCTCTTGAACAATGGAACTACATTTGCTATCCTCCAGTCTTCTGGCGCTATTCCTGCAGCCAATGACGACATAAAGATCAAAGCCAAAGGCTCTGCAATCTCCTCCTTGGCTTCTCAGAGAATCCCAAGATAAATCCTATCTGGCCCAGGGGACTTATCTATTTTCACACTTTCCAGAGTCGTTAACACCACCTCTTTGTGAACCTCAATCCCATCTAGTCTAGTAGCCTGTATCTCTGTTTTCTCCTTGACAACATTGTCTTTTGTCAGTGTGAATACCAACGGAAAATATTCACTTAGCGCTTCCCATATCTCCTCGGACTCCATGTATAACTTCCCACTACTGTCCTTGATTGGCCCTAATCTTTCTCTAGTCATTCTTTTATTCCTGATATACTGAGATAAAGCTTTTAGGGTTTTCCTTGATCTTATCTGACAACAAGTTTTCGTGTCCCCTCCTCGCTCTTCTTGGTTCTCTCTTTAGGTCTTTCCTGGCTAACTTGTAACTCTGAAGCACCCTAACTGAACCTTCATGTCTCATCCTAACATAAGTCACCTCCTTCCTCTTGATAAGAGATTCAACTTCCTTAGTAAACCACGGCCCCCCAACTTGACCTCCCTGCCTGACAGGTACATACTTACTAAGGATACACAGCAGTTGTTCCTTGAATAAGCTCCACTTTCAATTGTGCCCATCCCCTGCAGATTCCATCCCCATCCTAAATCCTGCCCAATCACCTCATAATTGTCTTTCCCCCAGCTATAACTCTTGCCCTGCGGTATATACCAATCCCTTTCCATTGCTAAAGTAAACATAACTGAATTGTGGTCACTATCACCAAAGTGCTCACCTACTTCCAAATCTAATAACACCTGGCCTGGTTCATTCCCCAGTACCAAACCCAATGTGGCCTCGCCCCCTTGTTGGCCTGTCTACATACTGTGTCAGGGAACCCTCCTGCGCACACATTCGACGAAAACTGACCCATTTAAAGTACTCGAACTATAGTATTTCTAGGCAATATTTGGAAAGGTGAAGTCCCCCATAACAACTACCCTGTCGCACTCGCTCCTATCCAGAATCACCTTTGCTGTCCTTTCCTCTACATCTCTGGAACTATTCGGGGGCCTGTAGAAAACTGCCAGCAGGGTGACCTCTCCTTTCCTGTTTCTAACCTCAGTAGACACGTCCTGTCTGCCACCATAATACTGTGCTTGACTAACAACGCCACACCTTCCCCTTTTTTTACCATCTTATCTGTTCTTATTGAAACCTCTAAATCCTGGAAGCTGCAGCAACCATTTCTGTCCCTGCAATAACCATATGTCCGAAATGGCCACAACATCGAAGTCCCAGGTACCAATGCATGCTGCAAGTTCAGCCACCTTATTCTGGATGCTCCTGGCGTTGAAGTAGACACACTTCAAACCATCTTCCTGCTTGCTGGTGCACTCTTGCAACCTTATTTCTGATCTCACTACTCTCAACCTCCTGGACACTGGAACTACAATTTAGATTCCCATCCCCCTGCTGAATTAGTTTAACCCCTCCTGAACAGCATTAGCAAATTTCCTCTCCAGGATATGGTTCAGGTGTAGACCATTCTGTTTGTAGAGGCCTCACCTACCCCAGAATGAGCCCCAATTATCCAGGTATCGGAAACTCTCCCTCCTGCACCATCCCTGAAGCCACGTGTTCAACTCCTCTCTCTCCCTATTCCTTGCCTCACTAGCACATGGCATGAGTAACAAACTCTGTTTGTTCCAGCTCCACTTGAACCACTTCAGTTCATGTGTTATGGGTAGACCCACAAAACTATCACCTACTTCCAAATCTAATAACACCTGGCCTGGTTCATTCCCCAGTACCAAACCTTATCGAGTTCTTTGAGAAGATGACCAACAAGACAAGGTGGTTGATGAGAAATGTTCATCCTGGAGTTCAGTTACTAGTGGTGTACTGCAAGGATCTGTTTTGAGTCCACTGCTGTTTGTCATTTTTATAAATGACCTGGATGAGGATGTAGAAGGATGGATTAGTAAATTTGCAGATGACACTAAGGCCAGTGGAGTTGTGGATAGTGCTGAAGGATGTTGCAGGTTACAGAGGGACACAGATAAGCTGCAGAGCCGGGCTGAGAAGGGACAAATGGAGTTTAATGCGGTCAAGTGTGAGATGATTCACTTTGGAATGAGTAACAGGAATGCAGAGTACTGGGCTAATGGTAAGGTTCTTATTAAAAATCATCAACACCAGGTTATAGACCAACAGATTTATTTGGAAGCACTAGCTTTTGGAGCACTGCTCCATCAGGTGGTTGTGGAGAATAAGATCATGATCACAAAATTTATAGCCAAAGGGGTCCAGTGTCATGGAGAAGTGATACATTATAATTTTAGATTAAATCTTTCATCTTTTAAATTTGAATATGCTGGTTTCTGTTCTTTGATATGTAAATCCTAGAACTTCTTTTAAATTACATTTTCAAGTTAGTTCAGCTTCTTAAACTATTTTTCTCAAAAACTGCATGCATCCATGTAAAACTATGCAGAGGGAATGTCAGTCTGATTAAACATTGGGACACAAACTTCACACCTGTTGTTAGAAAAGCTGAACTATCTTGAGAATGTAATTTAGAAGAATTTCTGGGAGTTACACATCAAAGAACAGAAACTAGCATATCTAATTTTCAACGAGGAAAGGTTTAATCTAAAACTGCTTTCTGTATCACATCTCCGTAACACTGGACTCCTTTTGCTATAAATTCTGTGATTGTGATCTTATTCTCCACAATCACCTGAAAGAGCAGTGCTCAGAAAGCTAGTGCTTCCAAATAAACCTGATGGACTATAACCTGGTGTTGCGTAATTTTTAACTTTAGTCCACCCCAGTCCAACACCAGCAAGTCAGTGGTAAGATTCTTGGTAGTGTAGATGAGCAGAGAGATGTCTGTGTCCATATCCAGAGGTCCCTGAAAGTTGCCACCCAGGTTGAGAAGGTTGTTAAGAAGGTGCATGGTGAATCGGCTTTTATTGAGAGAGGGATTGAGTTTCGGAGCCAGAAGGTCATACTGTAGCTGTACAAAACTCTGGTGTGGCCACACTTGGAGTATCGCGTGCAGTTCTGGTCACCGCATTTTAGGAAGGATGTGGAAGCTTTAGAAAGGGTGCAGAGGAGATTGACCAGAATGTTGCCTGATATGCAGGGAAGGTCTTATGAGGAAAGGCTGAGGGACCTGAGGCTGTTTTTGTTCAAAAGAATATGGTTAAGAGGTGACTTAATAGAGGCACACAAGATGATCAAAGGATTAGACAGGCTGGACAGTGAGAGCCTTTTTCCTCTGGTGATGGCTAGCACAAGGGGATATAGCTTTAAACTGAGGGGTGATAGATATCGGACAGAAGTTCGAGGTAGATTCTTTACTCATAGTAGGGGCGTAGAATGCCCTGCTTGCAACAATCGTGGACTCGCCAATTTTAAGGCATTTAAATGGTCATTGGATAAATACATGGATGATAATGGAATAATGTAGGTGAGATGGGCTTTAGATTGGTTCCACAGGTTGGCGCAACATCCGAGGGCCCGAAGGGCCTGTGCTGCGCTGGAATGTTCTATGCTAGTGGAAGTGGTGCTAATGATGTGGGTTGCTTTGTCCTGGAAGGTGTCAAGCACCCATCCAGGCAAGTGGGGAGTGCTGCACCCATCCAGGCAAGTGGGGAGTATTTCATCACACTCCTGACTCGTACCTAGTACATGGTGGACAGGCTTTGGGAGACAGGAGATGAGTTATTTGCCACAGTGTTCCTAGCGTCTGACTTGCACTGAGCAGATTGTTAATGAGTAGGTTTAGCTTGATGACATTGATGACATCTTCCATCACTTTGCTGATGATCGAGAGTAGACTAATGGAGCGGTATTTTGGCCAGATTGGATTTGGATACAGGGCACTTTTTGTGAACAGGGCACACCTGGACAGTTTGCCACATTGCAGGGTAAATGCCAGTGTTGTATTGTATTGGAAGACCTTGACTAGGGTATGGGGCAAATTCTGGAGCACAAGTCTTCAGTACTATTGCTGGAATGTTGTTAGAGTATAGCCGTTGCAGTTTCTACTACAAACATTTCTTGTTATCAAGTGGTGTGAATTGAATTGTTTGAAGACAATTACTGGTAACTGTAATGCTCGGGACTACTGGAGGAGACCAAGATGGACCATCCATTCACTTCTGGCTGAAGATTGTTGTGAATGCTTCAGCACTACCCTTTGCACTAAGGTGTTGGGCTCCTATATTAATGCAGACAGAAATATTTCCAAAGCCTCCTTTTCCGTTGGATTGTTCAATTGTCCACCATCATTCATGACTGGATGTGGCAGGACTGCAGAGCTTCGATCCGATCCATTGTTTGTGGGATTGTTCAGCTCTGTCTATCATTTGCTTCTTCAGCTGTTGGCACGCAAATAGTCTTGTTTGGTAGCTTCACCAGGTTGCAACCTTTTTGGATTTGCATAGTGCTGCTCCCATGTGCACTCCAGTGAACCAGAGTTGATCTCCTGACTTGATGGTAACAGTTGAGTGGGGCACATACTGGAATAGAATATTGAAGCTCCAGATAGCCCATAGTGACACATCAATGTCCAGATGGCAGATTAATAAGGACGAGGTCAAGAATGTGTTTCACTCTTGTTGGTTCCCATGTCACCTGCCACATACCCAGTCTCGCAGCAATGTCCTTTAGGACCTGACCACCTCAATCAGTAATTGTGTTGCTGAGCCCCCCCCCCCCGCCGAGTACATTTTGTGCCCTAGCCACCTGCAGTGTTTCCACGATGTGTTGCTCAACATGTGAGGAGTGCTGTTTCATCAGTCGAGGGAGGTAACTGCATGATGATTAGCAGGAGGTTTCCTTGCCCATGTTTAATCTGAATGGTGAGACTTCTTGGAGTCTGGAGTCAAAGGACTCCCAGGGCCACTCCCTCCTGAGTGTATACCACTGTGCCACTGTTTCTCCTGAGTCTCCCCCGCTGGTTGGATAGGATTTAACCTGGGATGGTGATGGTGGTGTCTGCGATACTGGACAGTATAATTTTGTGAGTGGACCTGTATCAGGCTGTTGCTTCATTAGTCTGTGAAACATCTGTGCCAGTTTTGGCATTAGTCCTCCCCCACCCCAACATTTACATGTCAGTCAGGAGAACTTTGCAGGATCATTAGGGTTAAGAACGTAAGACATAGGAGGAGAAATTAAGTCATTCAGCCTGTTGGGTCTGAATGGAGCCCACAACTTGCACCCCGCCCTCAAATTCACGGTGCATCTTCAACACCTCCCTCCTCTTTCTTAACCTCACCATTTCCATCTCTGGCGACAGTCCCCCAGATGGACGATTACTATAAACCCACAGACTCCCATAACTACCTGAACTACACCTCTTTCCACCCAGAATCCTGAAAGAACTCTATCCCATTCTCCCAATTCCTCAGCCACATATGCTTGGACAAGGAGACATTACGCTCGTGCGCATCCCAGATGTCCACCTATTTTGAACAACGTGCCTTTCCTCCCTCCATCATCCAGACAGCCCTCCACCGCACCAACTCCAATCCCTATTCCACCTCTCTAAATCTCACCCCAATGCAATAAAGACAAAGTCCCCTTGTCCTCACCTACCACCCACCAGTATCTGCATCCAACACAACATCCTCAAACACTTCTGCCAACTCCAACTAGACCCACCACCAAGAACATCTCCCCCTCTTGCTTCCCCTCGATGATCCTTGGTTTGCGCCACTCTCCCCATTGACTGTCCCCCGAACCCCCAGGTACCTTCCCTGCAACCAGAAAAGGTGCAAAACTTGGCAGTACACCACCCCCTTACCTCTATCCAGGGCCCCCAAACAGTCCTTCCTAAGACAGAGGTACACCTGCCTCTCTTCCAACCGAGTTTACTGCATCACGTCCTTGCGATGTGATCTTCTCTACATCTGAGAGACCGAACGGAAACTTAGGGAATGGTTCACTGAGCATCACAGCCGGGCTCGCAGGCGCTGACCGGACCTCCCAGTCACTGCTCATTTCAATTCCCCCAACCACTCCCTTTCCAACATGAACATCCTTGGCCGCCTTCATTGTCAAAACAAGCCACAGCTCAAATTGGCAAAAGAAAACCTCATCTTCCGCCTGGGCAGCCTGCAGCCCAGAGGACTCAACACTGAGTTCTCCAATTTCAAATAACCTCCCTCTCCATTCCCCAGCTCCCTCCCCCTCCCCCTCCCTACCACTGCTCCCAGCCACCAACCGGATTCATTACTCCGATTGACCAATCAGGTCGTACCCTCGACCTAACTTCACCTCTCCCCACTTCACTATCTTTTCCATGTGTCCCCCTTTATCTGCAGCTCCCCCCACACCCACCCCCAGTCTGGAAGAAGGGTTACACCTAAAACTTCGACTTCTCCATCTGATGCTGCCTGGCTTGCTGTGTCTGTGCCTCCTGCCTGTCTACACCACTTGAAGATGGAAGTTTTCTTTTCTTGCAGGTTATTAGTCAGCCAGATGTTTTTTTTTTCTGACAATCGACAGTGATGTCATTATTTTAATGAATTCAAACTCCACCATTTGCCCTGGTGGGGTTGGAACCCGGGTCCGCAGAACATTAGCTGACTTTTTGGATTCATCATCATACAGCAAGGCCATCACCTCTCCCTTTGAAGGCTTATGAAGACTACAAAATTCACCCACATGTATTGTGGAAAATGTATTTTAATGAGAATCCAGTCAATGCCAGAATGAGATGTTCAAACCCAATGGTAAAATCTTGTCCCTTTTTATTCCTGATTAAATGGAATCTTGTCTGATCTTGAAGTCAACTTTGTAACAAACTCCTCTTGCAGCAGATGCATAGTCCTGATTGTTTGTTTTTTTTTGTTTCTCATTTGATACTAAACTCTCATTCTTCCTTTCAGAGTTAATGTTTAGACAAAGGGAAATTGTCATGCTCTATGTTAAAGTGTTTATTGATGTATTGTTCTTTTAATTATCCGAGCTGATATTATTAACGGACAAGTCAGAAGCCAGACAGGATCTGGATTGATACTTCTTAATTTTATTTATTTCGCTTTTAACAAAGTGATCTCTCATGCTACAGATTTTGCTTTAACAACAAAAGGCATTTATTACAAAACAAATTATGCTCCAATACAGTAATCCAAACACTGTTTACAATGCAAATACAAATGTCTTAAACACAGTAAAATACAATCCCATTAATCCCAGAATACTACTTTATAAATTGAAAAAATATATCACTTCTATAGAGTAACTAATACACCACTCCTGGTGCAGATTTCAAATACGCCATTCAAATAATACTTTCATTGGAATCCCTGTATCTAACAACTCAGTATGGTTAAATCTCCTGCAACTTCACTTTTAGACTCTAACTGCAGATGCACCTTCTTGGAGCAACTATATATTTTAACTTCAGTTCACTCAGTTTAATTAACCTTTTCCAGGTTTACACCTCAACAGTTCTGGTCTGGGACTGACACTCTTCACTCCAAGGTAATCTATTATTCCCTTCTCAGAAGCACTGCTTTCAGGAAAGCAACCAATATAATCAAAGACTTCTCCCATTCCAGTTTATACACTCTTCCACCCTCGTCCATCAGGCAGAAGATATACAAGTTTGAATACATGTATGAACAGATTCAAGAATGACTTCTTCACACTGTTTCAGACTTCTGAATGGACGACTCAAATGTTAATTCTGATCGCTCTCGCTCGCGCTCTCTTTCGGATGGTTCCCTTCAGCTGTAGTTGGACCACAAACTTCTCAAGTAAACAAAATTCCCCTTCCTGCTGAAGGGATTATGCCCGAAACGTCAATTCTCCTGCTCCTCAGATGCTGCCTGACCAGCTATGCTTTTCCAGCTCCTCATTCTCGACTCTTAATCTCCAGCATCTGCAGTCCTCACTTTCTTTGAAAATTCCACAAGTGCACAAACCCATTCACTCAACAGCAAGGTTCCAAACTCTGTTACTTAAAAGAAATGCTGTGGTTCTGTTCTCTAAGCTGGAAGTTTTTGTTGCAAACGTTTCGTCCCCTGTCTAGGTGACATCCTCAGTGCTTGGGAGCCTCCTGTGAAGCGCTTCTGTGGTGTTTCCTCCGGCATTTATAGTGGCCTGTCCCTGCCGCTTCCGGTTGTCAGTTTCAGCTGTCCGCTGTAGTGGCCGGTATATTGGGTCCAGGTCTATGTATTTGTTGATGGAGTTTGTGGATGAGTGCCATGCTTCTAGGAATTCCCTGGCTGTTCTTTGTTTCGCTTGCCCTATAATGGTAGTGTTGTCCCAGTCAAATTCATGTTGCTTGTCGTCTGCATGTGTGGCTACTAAGGATAGCTGGTCGTGTTGTTTCGTGTAGTGTACAAAATCCCATGCAAGGACTGCACAAAACACTACATAGGACAAACAGGAAGACAGCTAACGATCCGCATCCATGAACATCAACTAGCCACGAAACGACACGACCAGCTATCCTTAGTAGCCACACACGCAGACGACAAGCAACATGAATTTGACTGGGACAACACTACCATTATAGGGCAAGTGAAACAAAGAACAGCCAGGGAATTCCTAGAAGCATGGCACTCATCCACAAACTCCATCAACAAACACATTGACCTGGACCCAATATACCGGCCACTACAGCGGACAGCTGAAACTGACAACCGGAAACGGCAGGGACAGGCCACTATAAATGCCGGAGGAAACACCACAGAAGCGCTTCACAGGAGGCTCCCAAGCACTGAGGATGTCACCTAGACAGGGGACGAAACGTTTGCAACAAAAACTTCCAGCTCGGAGAACAGAACCACAGCAACGAGCACCCGAGCTACAAATCTTCTCACAAACTTTGAACTTAAAAGAAATCTTCATGTTTGCGTAAATATTTAACTTCAGAAAAGTTAACTATTAACTTCAGCAAAATCTCCTACTTACTAACTCAAAAACCAGCCCCAAGCTCACCCCAGCTATCATTAAAGATCATATATAGACTGTGATCTAATCTGTGTGATTTGTATGTTCAATGCCCTGTTTTATACTTAAATCTCCATGATTTCAGGATGCTGATTCATGTTTACATGTGGTATTGTGGGCACTTGCAGCTTTTCAGTATCACATAGTGTGGTCAACAGCAAGTGGTACAGGACATGCTCTTGACTGTATGTTTACCCTGTGGTTTGTTATTTTGGACTGCACTGAATGTGATAAAATACTTAATTGAGGAAATACATCAGACATTGTCAACATTATTGAAATTGTTCTTGCATCTCTTTATTCAGTGCCTGAAATGGAAGGTGAGACTGCAGGTGAAGCGGACAGTATAAGCTCCTTGTGCTCTCAGATAACACATGCGTTCAGTGATCAAGTGGAAGATCCATTCTCTTCTGCCCCAATGTCAAAACCTACGATTGGTTCAGCTCCTCAAGTAGCTGCTTCCCAAGGTTCGTAGTTTATTTTTGGAGAATGAATGAATTTTGGCAAAGAATGTTTCACTTTCAGTATTGCAGATTTGACCGTTTGACATGTCTTCTTATTGTAGTCAATGGAGCAATTTCAGCCTTCCCACTGCCTGTTCCAGCACCTGCAGCACCTGCTATGTCTCCCACAGTAATGCCAGTGCGTGACACAAACCCTTGGGCCCAGCTCCCTACAGCATCTAGCACAGGAACTACAATTGCTGCAAGTAAGGCTGTACATCTGGTTTAAGATAGAGCTGGAGATGGAAGCTAGAGGCATGTTTATAATTAAGTCCTTAAGTTACGTAGCCTAAACTACTTTGCTCAGCACTAAATGCAGAACCTTCACTTAGCAATGAAATCAATGATTTGTTGGTGGTGGTATATATTAATGTTAAACCCAAAAATAACTAAGGTTTCTTATTTCAAATCCAAAATGTTATGTTTATGCAGTTCAGATATACATATCTGATACTATAGATAACTCTCCATTTTTACTTCGTGATCCAAGCTAAATACCGGGGATACTTCATCCTCACCCATTCCCATTTCCTAGAAACTCTGTACTCCAATTTCATCTCTTTTCTCAACTTGTCTAAAGTCTACATCCTTTTTAACCCTGGGATGAGTCTTTACATCACAAACATAGCCTACTTCCATTTGCTTAGCGTTCCTTGACTTCATCTTTTTTTAAATTCGTTCATGGGACGTGGGCAACACTGGCCAGTCCAGCATTTATTGCTCATCCCTAGTTGAGAAGCTGGTGGTGAACTTACTACTTTGTTGCTCACATGCTGTAGGTAGACCCACAATGCTGCTAATCTGCTCAACTATTCAGACCGTAAGATGTAGGGGCAGAGTTTGACCATTCAGCCCATCAAGTCTGCTCCACCCTTCAGCGAGATCATGGCTGATCTGATTATCCCTCCTGCCTTTTTCCCATAATCCTTGATTCCCTTACTGATTAAAAATCTGCCCCAGCTTTGAGTATACTTAATGATCCTCTGCAGTAAAGCATTCCACAGATTCACTACCCTCAGAAGAAAAATTCTTCCTCACCTCTATTGTAAACATGCAACCCTTCATTCTGAATTCTACCCCCGGTCCTAGGCACTCGCACAAGGGGAAACATCAACTTTCGACATCTACTCTAGAATCTTGCACATATCAATAAAAGGTCACATCTTATTCTTCTAAAGTCCAGCAAGTGCAGGCCTAAAGTACTGCAGCTGTCCCAGTCCCTCCACACCTGGGATCAAGCTCGCGAACCTTCTCTGGATTGCCTTCAGTGCCAGGATGTCTTTCCTTAGATACGGGGCCCAAAACTGTTCACAATATTTCAGCTGTGGTTTGACCTGATGACAAAACACTCTTTCAGTGCCACTTTCTAATGAGATTATTCCATGCTTTCCTCGCAGCCAGTGCTTTGCTGCTTATAGGTCCTGCATAATGCAATTCATTAAAATGATTTGTTTTCATATCTCCCTGCCCCTTCTTATTTCTTCCCCTTGCTCAGTCTCCAGACCTTTACATTCTTCCTGGGCCTTTAGCCCATTAGTTTGCTGCACCAGCAACACCTGTGCCTTCATCCATCTCAGCTTACGCTCTCTAGATTTCTCCGTTTCTCTCTCCTTAACACCTACCTTTAACCTGGCTGATTCATCACCTTACTAATACCTCCTTTGCTTCAGTGTAGACGTTTTGCCTAATTGTGCTCCTTTGTTGTATCTTGGAAGGTATTCATCATTTATATTCTACGTAGTGAAGTATTAAGGCGTTCATCTTAAACTCAATGTAGGAGCAAATTACTGCAAGTGCTGGAATCTGTAGTGAAAACAAAAACTACTGGAGATCACAACAGGTCAGGCAGCATCCGTGGAGAGAAAGCACGCTAATGTTTTGAGGCTAGATGACTCTTCATCTGATGATCTCCAGCATTTTTTCATTTTCAATTCATCTTAAAAGTCCTGGCGATGAACAAACAAACTGTTGTAGAAAGTTAAAAGACAATAATTAGCAGATCTGAAGCACGATTGATTCAAAATGACTGAACTGTTGCTTGATGTAATCATTATTAGTTTGGAATCTTTTTGTAGTCATTTAGGTGTAAAGGATTAAAATTCCTCCACGAAGTGGTATTCAGTCCTCCTATTGAGTTCTTTGGCATCATGATAAGTCAAGGTTTATGGAATGCCTCAATGCAATCAGTATTCTGGAAATCATCAGATCTACCAGCATTCAGGGGGAGAGAGAAACGAGTTCATGTCTCAGGCTTGTGACCTTTCATCCTTGGAATGCTGTATCCTCTGTCTCTAGAGGACTAGAATACAAAATAGTAGATATTGTGCTTAGCTACACATAGCCCTGCTTAGACTGCACCTGCAGTCACTGTGAGCTTTGAACACCTCACCTTAGGAAGGCCATATTGATCTTGGAGCAAATGCAGCATAAATTTACTAGAATGTTACCCGAACTTTCAGAGTTAAATTGTGAGGAGCGATGACATAAACCAGAGTTGTATTCCTGAGTTAAGAGAAAATGTGATTGAGGTTTGCAAGATTCTTTGAAGATAGGGTAGATTAACAGGACCTATTTCTATTGGTGAAGTCTAGGAAGGGGAGGATATCCTAAAAATGAGATCTAGATCTTTCTTGGAGTGAATTGAGAGCTACTTCTGCACACAGATGGTATTAGACATTTGAAGCTGTTTTAGAGACAGCATTTAGGGAGATGTAATGTCACTGGACTCAGAATCCAGAAGCCTTGAGGACAAGGAATCAAATGCACTGCCATCACTGGTGGAAATTCAATCCAGTTTATAAATCTGGAATATAAAGATGGCTGTGGACCATGAAACTATTATTATAAGAGCCTGTCTGGTTTGCTAATGCATTTAGAGAAGAAAATCTGCTATCGTTACCTCTGCATGTGACTCCAGACCCACAGCAAAGGGATGACTTGTAACTGCCTTCTGGGCAATTAGGAATTAGCAATAAATACTGGCCCAGACAGCAACCATCCCATGAATGAAAATTAAGAAATTGATGCTTTAAAGCAGTGATTGATGGGTATTTTTTCATCAAAGATATTTGAGAGGGTTGAGGGAAAGGTAAGTATTAGAGAATCATAGGTTCCCAACAGTGTGGAAGTTGGTCATTTCGCCCGAGTCCACACCCAACCCTCCGAAGAGCATCCCACCCATTCCCACCATACCCCTGTAACCCTGCATTTCCCATGGCCAATCCACTTAACCTACTCATTGTGGACAGTGGGAAGAAACCCATGCAGACATTGGGGAGCATGTGAAAACTCCACACACAATTGCCCGAGGGTGGAATCAGACCCAGGTTCCTAGTGCTGTGAGGCAACAGTGCTAACTACTGAGCTGCCCTAAAAATGTGTGAGTAGATGGAGTTGGATCACAGGTCAGCCATGGTCTCAATGAAGGTCAATGGGACAGGTTCCAAGGGCCTGTACTAGCTTTCTGCTCACGTGTTTACTGAGTAACAGATGCACTTGAAGGAGGATACCAACTTTGCTCTTCCCTTGATTATTTATAATATTTAATAACAGTACTTTATTTCCTTCCTCCAAAGATGTGAAGACTAAGTTGCAGATGAACCTCTGACATTGGTGTCTTGCAAAACAGTAAAACCCCAAGTGCCACCTTCAACTAAGAGTCACTGTTCTCTTTTTAAAGTTAACCAGACAACTTCCTTTCTCTTGTCTTTAGTTTGTTTGAGTAACTGGTTCATTGATCAGAGTGTCTTTAAATACGTTCTTCCTTGTTTTAACCAGGCACAGATTGGGGATCAACTGCTCCGGTGACGGCCCAATTTCAGCCTGGTCACAATCGCACACCTTCGGAAGCTGACCGCTGGCTTGAGGAAGTATCAAAAAGTGTCCGCGTGCTACCATCTTCACAGCCACAGCCATCAGTGGTTGTGCCACCAGCCCCACTATCCTTTAAGGCCAACACCTTTGTTAGCCCACATGCGGCACCAGCTGGTGCACAGCCTCAGATGCAACCTACGTTTGTTTCTGCTCAGCCGTATAATCTCGGGGTCACCAATGGGGCACCGTATCAAGCTCCAAGTGTGCCTGTGGTTGGAATCACCCCTTCTCAGATGGTGGCTAATGTCTTTGGCACTGCGGGTCATCCTCCGGTTACTCACACGCAGTCGAAACAAAACATGTTTCCACAAATTGAAGGTGGCATGATGGGGGTCACTGCAAATGCTAACCCTTACTTTAAACCTGGCCAGCAAATCAACGGCTTGGCAGCTTTCAACGGAGCAGAAAGTGACACGTGGACAACAGAAACTAAAAGTGTTCAGATGGCAGCAGCTGGCATACCAGGAATTGATGCATTTGAAGCTCAGTGGAATGCACTGGAATGTAAATCAAAGCAACGGGCCACACCTTCTCCAACTAATCCATTCTCTAGTGACTTACAGAAAACCTTTGAGATTGAACTTTGAGCAGGGATCAGTTTTTTTTTTGTTTTCCTTTGGTGTGTGTGCAAAGTGCTCAGTATTGATAATGGGCATGACGAACTGCTTCAGCAGTCTCTGAAAACCATTAGAAACCTGATGCTAGGCTGGACTGAAACATCTGGTAAGGTGCAATGATCAAAGGGCCATGTCTGGTGTCTGCCTTGGAAAAGTACTGGTCCTTTTAATGGTACAAGTGTAGGGGAGCAGCTGCTTGTCTCTAAACTCTTCCTACCTACAGTTGTGTTGTTGTTCTGTGGTGAGGCTGCAGAATGATACTGCAGTTCACTAGTGTTGGATGGAGCTTCCAACTTGGATAAATCAATGCCAAAATCTTTATTTTTATGCATTAGTATATATATTTTAAATAGTTATGGAAATTGAGCTGTAAGTAATCTTGCCAAAGGTAAAACACCGGCTGGTTGTACGAAATGTATATAAAGAATGGTTTATTGCTGATTTGAATGTAAGTAATTGGAGTAAATGTGATCTTTTAGTTGGACCTTGCCACAGATCATTCTGGTGTGAGTAGTACACTTGCTCGAACAGATGACCAATTATAAATCACTAGTATGCAGCAGTTAAATATTTTTAAGAGTATTGTTATGGTCTGCGTAAACCATGATCAACCTTTTATGTTCTGTTGAGCAAGATTTTAATTTGTTGTTATGCTGAAACTTCTCTTTGTTTTCCTTACTATTTTGAGGTTTGGGGTTTTTAAGACAGTCAGGTTGGATTGCTGTAATTGTTGAAATGGATTTGCACAATGTAGTTAATCTTTGTTGGTAACAAATTGTATTCACGTTTCCAACCTCCTTCCTTCCCTTTCTCTGGTGATCAGTGAGAACCCTCCCACCCCCATCACTTTCTGGGTATAGCTGTTCTGCATCTCACTTGCAAATTCAGCAGGGTTTTCTTTAGTTTTATTTTAATTTTGACTTGTATGAGCCTTACAATCACTTGTAATAAAGAAATAAATTTATACTGGAGATTTATAATCTTTAACAGAAATAAATGGTGGTTAGAGAATGGATCATATTTGGAAAGTGCTTTTTGATGTTCTCACATCACAACTTAATATTATATTTCAGTAGCAAGGAAGTGTTTTGACACCATGCGTTAAGTAGGTATTTTCTGCAGATGGGTCCCAAGTATAACATTAAACAGCTTTCCAACAGGATTAGCAGGACATTTTCAGACGATATTCCAAACTGGGTATATGTGGATTCAAAGTGTAAATAAAACAAAAACTTAAAGAAGCCTTGAAAATAGTGTCATATTCTCCAGAACAGGGGTGTAAAATAAGACTGGAATGTTGCAAGAAAACTTTCAGTGCTGTCAAGAAAAGGCATGATTCATCCTAAAAGGAACTGTAGTACTCAGAAGCACCCATTTGTTGGCGCAAATCGAATAGATGTTGCACATTATATTTTTAAAAAATCAAAGTGCACCTTCTACAAGAGATTCTGTTAACAATGCAACTTTTTAAAAAATTTCCTGCAATTGGTAGTTTGTTGTATTTTGTAAGTCAGTGTAAATATAAAAAGGCCAGTAGTTCAATTCGCATTATTTAATTTATTAACACATGCTATTTGCAGAAATGTATTAATAAACGCACAATATACATTTTTTACATCAATAATCATCTTCATAAAAAAATTTGATTCTGGTTAAAGGGAAAGTAGGTGGATTTGAGTATTCATATTATGTACAGAACTTGGCACCTGTTCAAAAGAGTGATAGTGCATTAAACATAGGGTCAGCTGGAAATATATCTGATTATTTACTAAGTTTATCCAACATGCTGTTATTTAGCTTTTAAAAGTACCAGTCTTTTAACATAAAAATAAAGTCTGAATGCAGATACATCTTACAACGCACCTTTGGAAATCACAATGTTCAGAATCTTTGAAAATCATATTTTGTATATTAACAGTTTTCATATGAATGTTCAGTAACTTGTCATTCTAAAACTATTATACATATCAATAGTTTAAAAGAGTACAGCTTTGGATAATAAAAGGGTGAGATTGACTGCTTGTATAGTCAAAGGTACGCTGGTCATTTTCTCTGGAACTGAATTTACAAACATCAGTCGAGTAGCATTCTCCATATCCTCCAGTACAACTTTACATACTACTGCCAATAAAATGGACCTACAGTAGAGAGGATAACACTTCGTCAGAAGTGCCTTTGCAACAAATAGTGTCTATTGTTTATCCCCGCAGAAAACCTGCATCAACACTGAACCCCTGATATCAGTCACCCTACATCAGGCGTAGCCTCTAACACACATAGGGGAGAAATATGCAGTAGTGGAAATTAATGTCATTTTAAAACTGCATTGTCAACGATGTGGTTCCACAGGCTGTTAACCTATTTTTTGGTGCATTTAGTTGTTCTGTCGATGTGTTTTCTGTATTCTCACAACAAACAAAGCAAAGGTTGGGTTAAAAGAAAGATGCTGACAAACAGGAGTACTGCTCTGTTGCATTAGAGTGTAATTGGAGTTATGCAAGAGAAGGAAGAGGAGATCAGTCCCTCCTGTACTCTCACTGGTGTGCACTTCTGCTCTTTAATGTAAATGTAAGATCATAGGGAATTTGGTTCATAAGGGGATTGAGCGACATTGAGGAATTCTTACTTTACAGAGCACAGGGTGGAGGGATGGTCGTCAGTGCATGAATCTGGCAAGGAGCAGCTGAGCAGAGCCTCAGGAAATCTTTCACAGGAGCAGCCCAGCATTACCGTCTCTCAATCCAGAGGCAGAGCTCCTGAGGTGACAAAAGGATTCAAGAGTGACACAGGGCAAGTGGATACTGCTTATTAGATCAGTACAGACTGTGAATATTTGTACCATCCAATTGCTTATAATTTGTAAAGTCTTTATTTTGTGGTTTTTAACTTCATAAGGGCTGTATTCTGTTGTAGTGAAGTCTAAGGAAAAATGCTGAAGTAATTGAAATTATTTTATGAGCTTTCAAAAGTTTAATTCAAAGGGTTTTAAGTCCTAGTAGGACAGCTCAAGGCTGTGATGTGCTCCTCTTGTTCTGTGTGGGAAGGTGAGCAACTGGTGGTTATGGTACAAATGGGTATAAATGACGAAGGCTTTTAAAAAAAATGATGCAATCCTAAAAGGAGAATATAGGGAATGACAGTGAACTCTCGGACCTCAAAGGTTGTGATCTCAGAATTACTACCTGTGCCATATATTGGAGTATAAATAAGATGCATTGGATGAATATGTCAATGATAAGATGGTACAGGGGTGGGGGGTAGGTTTCAGATTCCTGGGACATTGGGACCAGTTCTGGGGGAAATGGGACCAGTACAAACTGGAGGAGTTACATCTGGACAGGGCTAGGACTGATATCCAATGGTACTCCCTGCTTCTGGGTGATTTCTGAAACTCTCACTTGAGAGTTCAGCAGGTTTCCTCTTTTTTTGACTTGTATGATCCCTGCAATCACTTGTAATAAATAGACATTTACACTAGAGATTTATAATCTTAACAGAAATAAGTGATAATTAGAGAATGGATCATATTTAGTGGGGTTTTTTTTATGTTTTCACATCTCACTTTATTTCAGTAGCAAGGAAGTGTTTTTTTAATTTCCTACAATCAATAGTTTATTGTATTTTGTCAGTGTGTAAACATAAAAAGGACATTAGTTCGATATGAATTGTTTAATTCATTGACATGCTGTTTGCAGAAATGTATTATGAAGATTATCTTCATAAAAATGAGATTCTGGTTAAGTGGAAAGTAGGTAATATGGTGACCTTCTTTGACAGAAATACACAGTGGTTAGAGAATGGATCATATTTAATGCCTTTTTTTGATGTTTTCAAATGGCAGAAGAATGTGGATGCTTTGGAGAGGGAACATAAAAGGTTTACTAGGATGTTGCCTGATACAGGGGATTTTAGCAATGAAGGAAGGTTGAGTGGACTGTTTCACTGCAATGCAGGAGATTGAGGGATGACCTAAAAGAAGTTTATAAGGTTGTGAATGGCATGGAGAAAGTGGAAAGTATGAGGAATTTTCCCAGGGTGGAAGAGTCAATTACTAGGGGACACAGGTTGAAGGCGCAAAGGGAGTTTAAAAGAGATGTGTGAGGTACATTTTTCACATAAAGGGTGGTAAGTGTCTGGAACTTACTGCCAGAGATGGTGGTGGAAGCAGACACAATAGCAGCATTCAAGAAGCACCTGGACCAATATATAAATAGGAAGGAAATAGAGGGATACAGATCCTGTAAGTGAAGACAGTTTTAGAATGAATGAGCAAAATGTATCCACACAGGCTTGGAAGGCCAAAGGGCCTGTTCCACTGCTGTAGTATTCTTTTGTTCTTGGGTAGAATAGTGAGCATTATGTACAAAGCTAACCACTTGACACTTGTTCAAAGAAGTGACAGTGCATTAAATGGTAGGGCCATTTAATGGTAAATATATCTGATAATTTACTAGGTTTATACAACTGCTGACATTTAGCTTTTAAAAGCACAAGTGATCTTACATAAAAATAAAATCTGAATGTAAATACATGTTGTGGAACCAAGTTCCGAATCTTTGAAAATCATATTTTCTATATTAACAATTTTCTTCTATGAATGTACAAATGACAAAGGTCCCGGGCTCCAGGACCAGCACGTGTGGAGGACGTTTCTCCAGCTGCAACTCCTGGAAGTTCTGATTTCTGAGCTGAATTCGTGGGTGGGGATACTGGAGCATCTACAAAGCTAACAAAATTGTGGATAGTATGTATAGAGAGGTGGTCACACTGCAGGCCATAGCTGCATAGGCAGAGAGGGAGTAGATAGGTTACGTCTAGGCAGGACCGGGACTAATGTCATATGATGATCATTTGCTAATGAAGAGGATTTAAATTAAAATGGCAGGGGGATCGGAATCTGAGCACTGTGTCAAGGACAGTAATAAACGCAAAATGTAGAAATGGTAATCAAGGGCGATAGGTAAATAGGGCTAAAGTACAAAGAAAAGTTAGGATAATTAAAAATGGCTAAAAGACAAGGCTAAACACTTTGTATCTTCATCCTTTAAGCATTCGAAATAAGGCAGATGAACTGATGGCACAAGTTGACAAAAATGGATATGATCTCAGCCATTATAGAAATATGACATGGAGGTGCCGGTGCTGAACTGGGGTAGACAAAGTTAAAACATCAGGTTATAGTCCAACAGGTTTATTTGGAAGCACTAGCGTTCGGAGCACCGCTCCATCATTATGGAAATATGATTACAAGTAAAAATTGAGTAGCACTTCTTAATAAGAGATGGAATGAAGTGAGGACAGTTGTGAGAGATGATCAAGGCTTGGCTGATGTAGAATCCATTTGAGTGGAGCTTTAAAAAAAACAGCAAGGGAAAGAACATTTTGGTACAAACAAACACAGGTAGGACTTTTAATGGTAGCCTCTTGGGTAGCATTGTAGAACAGAAGGACCTAGGGATTCAGGTACATAACCCTGTCTATATGTGACACAAAGGCTTGTTAAAAAAGGCACTTAGCACACTTGCTTTCATTGCTCAATCCTGTGAGTATAGGAGTTAGGACGTCAGGTTAAGATTGTACAGGACATTGGTGAGGCCTCTCTGGAATACTGTGTCCAGTTCTGGTCACCCAGTTATAGGAAGGGTATTAAGCTGGAGAGTATTCAGAAGAGAGTTACCAGGATGTTGTCAAATATGGAAGGTTTCAGTTATAGAGAAAGGCTGGGACTTTTTTCACTGGAGCATAGAAGGTTGAGCGATGACCTGATAGAAGTTTATAAGATAATGAGAGGTATAGGTAGAGTTGATGGTAGTTGTTTTTTCCCTAAGACATGAAGGGCAAATTCTTTACAGAGGGTGGTTTGCATTCCTGAGGAAGTGGTGGATGTGGGCATAGTTACAATGTTTAAAAGATCTTTGGATAAGTACATGAATAGGAAAGGTTTGGAGGGAAATGGGTCAGAAGCAGGCAGGTGGGACTAGTTTAGTTTGGGATTTTGTTCGGCATGGACTGGTTGGATTGAGGGGACTGTTTCCATGCTGTATGAGCCTAAGACAGGAGTCATGTACCTAAAGAGCAACCACTTTGTAGGAAAAATGACTAATTGAATGACTTTAATCATCTTGTTGATAGCTATCCTTTTCAATTTGATTAAATCTATGATGATGAACTTGAGTATATAGGGGATAGCGTTCTGGAATCGAAGAGTGTGGTGCTGGAAAAGCACAGCCGGTCAGGCAGCATCCGAGGAGAGTTGACGTTTTGGGGATCAGCCCTTCAGGAACATAGAGGAGGAGAACTTCTTCAAGGTAAGTATCCTTGGAAGAGGCTTTGCAGTAAGGTTATAATCAACTAGGAGAACGTGAGGACTGCAGATGCTGGAGATCAGAGTTGAGTGTTGCTGGAAAAGCACAGCAGGTCAGGCAACATCTGAGGAGCAGGAGAATTGACATTTTAGGTATGAGCCCTTCAAGATCGTTGATTATGCCCTAAACATCAATTCTCCGGCTCCTTAGATGCTGCTTGACCGGCTGTGCATTTCCAGCACCACACTCTTTGACTCTGATCTCCAGCATCTGCAGTCCTCACTTTCTCATAGTTTCCGAGAGCAATGTGTCATGAAGCCAATCAGGCTACCTTGGATCTGGTAATGGGTAATCAGGCGTGTTTAATAAATGACCTTAGTGTAAAAGATCCTCTACGAAGTAGTGATCATAACACGGCAAATTTAAATATTGTTTCAGAGTGAGTGGAGAGTAAAGGGAATTGTAATAAATTGAGGATAGAGTTGACAAAATTGAACTCGGCAGATACATTATCAGGAATAGTGGGCAATACTCAGCATATTATGTTTAAGCTGGTTCTTGATTCTCAGCAAAAATACATCCCAATAAGGAGGAAAGATTCTGGGAGGGATAACCCAACAATGGCTAACTAAGGAAGTTTTGGAGTGTATCAAGTTGAAAGAAAAAAAGCAAATAAAGGGGACAAATGTTAGCAAAGGGTTCCGTAGGGATTAGGGTTGGGACCGCAACTGTTCACAATATATATTAATGACTTAGAGGAAAGGAGTGAATGTATTGTAGCCAAATTTGTAGATGACAATAACAGATGGAAAGTCGAGTTGTGAGAGGGATGTGAGCAGTTTAGAGTTAGGTTCATAAGTGGCAAAAAGATGAAAATGTTCACAAACGTGAAGTTGTTGATTTTGGAAGGGAGAACAAAAGAACAGTATTATTCAAATGGAGAAAACCTGCAGCAAACTGCCACACATAGGGACTTGAGGTGACTTGTATACAAAACACAAAGCTAGCATACAGGTGCAGGAGGGAATCAGGAAGGCGAATGAAATGCTGGCCCTTATTTCAAGGAGTTGGAGTATTAAAGTAGGGAAGTCTTAGTGCAACTACACAAGGTAGTGGTGAGACCACATCTGGAGTACTGTCAGCAATTTAGGTCCCCTTATTTAAGGAAGATATAATTTCATTGGAGGCCATTCAGAGAAGGATCCCAAGTCTGGAGGGATTGTGTTCTGAGCAAAGGTTAAGTAGATTGAGACTCTAGTCATTGGAAGGTAGAACAATGAAGGGTGATTCTCATATAGGATTCTTAAGGGCTTAAGGGGCTTGACAGGATAAATGCTGAGGGGACATTTCCCCTAATGGGAGAGTCGACAACCAGAGGACTCGTCTCAGCGTTAAGGTGCACCAACTTAAGACTGAGATGAAGCAGAATTTCTTCTGAGGGTTGAGAGTCTTTGGAACTCCTTGCCACAGAGAGACGTGGGGCTAGAGACCTTGTGTATATTTAAGGCTAAGACAGATTCTTGATCAGTCAAGGAATCGAGGGTCATGAGGCAGGAAAGTGGACATCCGTCATGATCGTACTAAATGGTGGAGCAGGCTCGAGAATTATCCTCCTATTCCTATTTCTCATGGTCTTAAACAATAGCATTAGTTCAAGATTAATGTTGGATTGATCTGCAGCTATGAAGTGCACTTTGCACTTTGTAGATCAGTGAGATGGTCATGTAGTTAGGAAGTGATGCATTTTGAAGGGAAAAACATGAGATAACAAAAACTACAGTTTTAAAATGGCCACAGGAACAGGGATCGCGTGGGGAGTCAGGTATGTGAAGCCTTTGGAGAAGTTGATGAGGCTGTTTTAAAACCCTTGGATTCTTAGAGGGGTAGGATATAAAAACCAAATTAGGAAAGAGTTAGATAGTACTAGCTTAAGCATAGCTGCAGGACTCTGTCCAGTTCTGGACCTTCAGCCAGCAATGCATCGTGTTTTACAAATCAAACCCGTATAGATTCAGATCAGATAACTCCCCCTACTTAAGAATGTTAAGTAACAAATGTAAATGGATTAGTGTTTTTTTTAATTATGGTTTGCCCTTACAACCACAGTTCTGTCTGCATTGGTTCATTTGCGGTATATAGCATAATTGGAATTAAGTTACTATCGAGGTGGGGTGGGGGGGGGGCGGAAAGAGTACAAGTGGATAGGGTTATTAAGAAAGCTTAAGGTGTTTTGGCTTTCATTAACAGGGGGATCGAGTTTAAGAGCCGTGAGGTTTTGCTGAAGCTCTACAAGTCCCCGGTGAGACCACACTGGAATATTGTGTCCAGTTCTGGTCACCCTACTATAGGTAATATATAGAGGCTTTGGAGAGGGTGCAAAGAAGGTTTACCAGGATGCTGCCTGGACTGGAGGGCTTGCCTTATGAAGAAAAATTGAATAAGCTCGGACTTTTCTCTCTGGAGAGAAGGAGGAAGAGAGGAGACCTGATTGAGGTGTACAAAATAATGAGATGAATAGATAGAATCAATAGCCAAAGACTTTTCCCCAGGGCAGGATTGACTGGTACGAGAAGATATTAGGAGGAAGGCATAGAGGAGACGTCAGAGATAGGTTCTTTACACAGAGTTATGAATGCAAGGAATGCGTTGCTAGCGGTGGGGGTGGAAGCAGAGTCATTGGGGACATTTAAGTGACTGCTGGATATGCACATGGATAGCAGTGAGTTAAGGGGTGCATAGGTTGTTACTATATTTTACATTAGGATTAAATCTCAGCACAACATTGTGGGCCAAAGGGCCTATTCTGTGCTGTACTTTTCTATGTTCCAGGTTGACTGTATTGGCTGCTCTGAGTCAGGGCTCCTGCTCTAAGGATAGACAGGGAAATCACAATTATGTTCGAAACTGCTGTTTTAAAACAGCTTCTTCTAAAGCTCGGAATTGAAATGTGCCTGGAGAGGAAACTTGCTGCATCTTATTGTTACGCAAATAAAGCATGGCATTGTCGGACAGTTATACTGTCTTCACTGAGATGTTGAACATTTTTAGTCACATGGAAAGACACATCAGTATTGTCCTCTAGCTTTTGCTCAGTAATGTGTAATTTAGAAATAATCTACTCATTATTCTCATAAATGAACACTACTCATTAGAAGTTGTACTTTGCAAACCATATTTCAGAACCAAGTTTCATTTTAGACTTGTCATGCAGAGGCTGAGTTAAAACTTACAGCAGGTCATCAGGAGAATTGTTTAAATTAATTTGAGAAAGAAAGCCCATAAGGAAGCACTTTATAAAACACATCAGCATCGTTCATAAACGAAATGGTGTTAGTACAGCTGGATAAAGCAAAAACACTTGAGCGTATCTAGGAGAGGCATCAAGTCAAAGGAAAGAGGGCATTTTCAGGCAATTCCCTACAATGACTAATTGAAAACTCTGGGATGAGCAGAACTCTGTTTTGTCCCCTGGAAATGAGCACAAGGAAGAAAAGCAAAAATGTGGGAAATAGCTTCATAAAGGAAAAGAACATGAATCATATTTTATACATTGACAGAACTCTGTTTCAAATGCTGATGGATTTGTGGTTTCAGAACTGTTTTAATTCATGAAGTTTCACAGATTTGTGAAATCACACAGCTCAGGAAAAAGACCAGAGGAGTGCAACTCCAAGTAGGAGTAGTCTTCTGAAGAAAGGTCAGGTTGGTTGAAACTTGGTGGGGTTTTATAAAAATGAGGTTGAGCCCAAGATTGTAGGGTTTGTCAGGACAAATATGAAGAGGATTGTCTTCCTGAGAGAGCTGGGTCATTAAATATATTTAAGGTTGAGTTAGAGATCTGATCGATAAGGGAGCCAAGGGACTGGCTGAGAAATAGAGTTCAGGTCATAATCCCTCGATTAGCCATGGTCTTTGTGAATTGCTGAGCAGTGTTGAGGGCCTGAATGGCCTACATTTCCTGCTGTTCTTAAGTAGGGATTGATTGATCTTTTCTTGTGCTACATATTGTGCTTAAAGTAAGTTTTCAAACAGCTTCTGACTCTACATGATGCTCCTAACTTCAAATGTTCTCATGCTGAGCACATATATTTCGTTGCTACTTTGACATTCAAGTACAGACTATTGGACAAATAGGAAGACCAAACTGAGGAACTTTCCAAACCAAAATTCATCTTGACTCTTAGGTCTTAGGCATAATGGGGTAACACAAATCAATCTAGTTCTGAATTTCCACCTCCATCCAGCATATGGGAGGACAGGGCTATGAGGTAAAATGGAATGCAAACATTTACTTTTCTCCTGTCTATACTTGGGATATTGCAGATGATTTGATCATTAACTCATGCACGGTGTGTTTTAATGAGGGGCCTCCGATTTACATGTGAAAAATGGCCACCAATGCCAAAGGAGAAACAGTAACAGTCAGCTGTCTACTTTCCTTTAGCTAGTTAAATTATCAACCAGATAATCACTTCTAAGGGACTGCCTGAAAACATTTGCTGATCAGCTTACCCAAGCAACAGAGAAATAGGAGAGGGAGTAAAGAGAAACCCATCACCTGAGACCCACTGCTCCCCGTGCGCACCACCATTAGCCCTGTGTCTGGTCCTCCGACCGTGGCTTTGAGCAGCTCGAACAGCAGAAGCTGGAATAGTACTGATTGGAACAGAGATTGGCCTGTACTATCAGATCACAATTAGCCAGTTCTGGCTGATCCACACACTGCGACTCATGGTCTGTCAGCTGCACCTCTGGTTCCGGAGCTGAAAAAACCATCGCGTTAACAACACCTCCGACTGTAACAAAAACCTCAGGATCTATCCGACAGTGTCCATTTCACAGTTACGTAAAGTTCACCATTCATTATTATGATCGGGAACAGCGTGGATTATGTGAGGAGTAAAGTCAAAGTGTAATTTTGAAGTGGATGATAGTTATCAGCTGGGATTATCCCCTGCTCCCACATGCTTTCTTAACCAAACATAGAGTCATAGAAATGTACAGCAGAGAAAAGACCCTCCGGTCCAACCCATCCATGCCGACCAGATATCCCAACCCAATCTAGTCCCATTTTCCAGCACCCGGCCCATATCCCTCCACACCCTCCCTATTGATATATCCATCCAGATGCCTTTTAAATGTTGCAATTATACTACCCTCCACCACTTCCTCTGGCAGCTTATTCCGTACACATACCACCGTCTGCATGAAAAAGTTGCCCCTTTGGTCTCTTTTATATCTTGCCCCTCTCACCCTAAACCTATGCCCTTTAGTTCTGGACTCACCCACTCAAGGGAAAAGACTTTGTCTATTTATCCTATCCATGCCCCTCATGATTTTTCAAATTCACATCCTCAACACGGACATTGACTTTGTCAAATCACATTTACATTATGACGTGAGTGAATTGGATATCCCATCATCATAGGAATCTGAGCCTGTTTCAGTAGGACATCTTTACCAGGTAGATAATTTGTTCCTTCAGATTTTTTTCCAGTTGTGATTTAATATCTCCAGTTAATAGCTAAGCAAAAGGTGAACTAACATTTGTGACTTGTTTCTGCATCTTCAGTCTAAAAGACCTGTTTAGAGAAAAGGACTGTGATGTGTTTTTGAAATTGACCCCATGTGGTTGGAGCTATTACCATAGAGTCATGGGGATGTACAGCACGGAAACAGACCCTTCGGTCCAACCTGTCCATGCCGACCAAATATCCCAATCCAATCTAGTCTCACCTGCCAGCACCCGGCCCATATCCCTCCAAACCCTTCCTATTCATATACACATCCAAATGCCTTTTAAATGTTGCAATTGTACCAGCGTCCACCACTTCCTCTGGCAGCTCACTCCATACACATACCACCCTCTGCGTGAAAAAGTTGCCCCTTAGATCTCTATTATATATTTCCCCTCTCACCCTAAACCTAAGCCCTCTAGTTCTGGACTCCCCCACCCCAGGGAAAAGACTTGTCTATTTATTCTATCCTTGCCCCTCATGATTTTATAAACCTCTATAAGGTCACCCCTCAGCCTCTGATGCTCCAGCGAAAACAGCCCCAGCCTGTTCAGTCTCTCCCTGTAGCTCAAATCCTCCAACCCTGGCAACATCCTTGTAAATCTTTTCTGGACCATTTCAAGTTTCACAACATCTTTCCGATAGGACGGAGACCAGAATTGCACTGATTTACTCACATGTCACGGTCAATTCAGCACTGGCACTGACTGAGTGAGAACCACTGTACGCGTTGCAGGTGTAAGTCCCAGAATCTTCCAACTGGACATTGTGCAAAGTCAAAGTACCATCTGGGGAAATGTACATACGCTCCCCATCTGTTCGGAGGGGGATTCCATTCCTGTTAGACAATGATAACCAGCTCAATAATTGTACTATTTTTCTGCAAATCTTTCCCACCAACCCCACTTTTTTGTTTAAAGCGTTCTCTTAAACATTATACATAACATCAGAGAAGGTGATGCTGTATGGAATGAGCTGCCCGAGGTGGTGGTGAACGTTGGTGCAATTACAACATTTGAAAGTTATCTGGATGGATACATGAACAGTTAAGGGTTTAGAGGGGTTTGAACTAAAATGCTGGCAATAGAGTCGAGGTCAAATTGGGCTGTCTGGTCGGATGAGTCAGAGTGAAGAGTCTGTTTCCATGCTGTATAGATGCATGGACCAATCACTGTATGTGTGTGTGTTCGCGCAGAGGAGAGTGGCCCAATCACTGTGTGTCTGTGGAGGAGAGTGGCCCAATCACTGTGTGTGGGGGGAGGAGAGTGGCCCAATCTGTGTGTTTGTGTGTGTGTGCGCGCGCGCGCGCAGGAGAGTAGCCCAATCTGTGTGTGTGTGGGAGGGGGGGGACAAGAGTGGCCCAATCACTGTGTGTGTGTGGGGGGACAAGAGTGGCCCAATCACTGTGTGTGTGTGGGGGGGACGGGACAAGAGTGGCCCAATCACTCGTGTGTGTGTGTGGAGGTGTGTGGCCCGATCTCTGTGCGTGTGTGTGTGTGTGGAGGAGAGTGGCCCTGTGTGTGTGTGTGTATGGAGGAGAGTGGCCCTGTGTGTGTGTGTGGAGGAGTGTGGCCCTGTGTGTGTGTGTGTGGAGGAGTGTGGCCCTGTGTGTGTGTGTGTGTGGAGGAGTGTGGCCCTGTGTGTATGTGTGGAGGAGTGTGGCCCTGTGTGTGTGTGTGTGTGTGTGGAGGAGTGTGGCCCTGTGTGTGTGTGTGTGTGTGTGTGTGTGGAGGAGTGTGGCCCTGTGTGTGTGTGGAGGAGTGTGGCCCTGTGTGTGTGTGTGTGGAGGAGTGTGGCCCTGTGTGTGTGTGTGTGTGTGTGGAGGAGTGTGGCCCTGTGTGTGTGTGTGTGTGTGTGTGTGTGTGTGGAGGAGTGTGGCCCTGTGTGTGTGTGGAGGAGTGTGGCCCTGTGTGTGTGTGGAGGAGTGTGGCCCTGTGTGTGTGTGTGTGGAGGAGTGTGGCACTGTGTGTGTGTGTGTGTGTGTGTGTGTGTGGAGGAGTGTGGCCCTGTGGAAGGATCTGAAGAGAGAACTAAGAGCAGCAAGGAGGGGACATGAAAAGTCCTTAGTTGGTAGGATTAGGGAAAACCCTAAGGCTTTCTATAGGTATGTTAGGAATAAAAGAATGACTAGGGTAGGAATAGGTCCAGTCAAGGATAGTAGTGGGAAGTTGCGTGTGGAGGCGGAAGAGATTGGGGAGACACTGAATGAATACTTTTCTTCAGTATTTACTCAGGAACAGGGCATTGTCGTCGATGTGAATACTGAGTCACAAATAAGTAGAATGGATGGCTTTGAGGTATGTAGAGAAGAGGTGTTGGAAATCCTGGAAAAGGTGA